>NC_052508.1:33863056-33922299 GCF_014356525.2 Nilaparvata lugens | reverse complement strand
ATAGAATGTTTTTATAATGATCTTAACGATACACCCTTTCCCCCAAAGGATATGAGCATGCACAAAGAGTGTTCTCAACATTCAAGTTGAAATCTCTCGGCGAGTATCATGATTTCTATCTGTGCCTAGACGTCATGCTATTAGTTGAGGTTTTCGAAGAAATGAGGTCAACGCTTTTTAGGTCATATGGCCTCGATGTGACTCATTTTCTTTCGCTTGCTCATTACACTTGGAATTGTATGTTAAAGTTCACCCGGGTTGAACTCCAATTGATTAGCGATCCCGATATACATCTATTGTTTGAATCAGGAATGCGCGGTGGTGTTTCGTTTATTGGCAAGCGTTATTGCGAAGCCAATAACAAACACATCCCTGACACATACGATCCCACAAAACCAAGTAACTATTTGCTTTATATAGATTGTAATTCTTTGTATGCGCACTCTATGAATCAATTCTTACCTTATGGAAATTTCAAGTTCCTCTCAGAGGAAGAAATCCATGCTCTTGACTTTACAAATTTGGAGAGTGAATCAGAAACTGGTTATGTAATTGAATGTGATCTCAAGTACCCACAGGAGTTACATGATATGCATGCCAATTTCCCTCTCGCTCCACTTCATCAAATTCCTCCTAGCGAATTGTTCTCCGAGTACCAAACCAATGAGAACGGTCAAACTCTGACTAAAAACTCATGAACACACTTCTTGATCGAGAGAGGTACATTGTTCATTACATGAATTTGAAACTGTACCTTCAACTCGGATTGCAATTAACAAAGGTACATCGCGTCATTAGCTTTTCCCAATCGCCTTGGTTGAAGAACTACATTGAGTTCAATACCTGTAATAGGCAAGCCGCGAAAAATAAATTTGAAGTCTCTTTCTTAAAACAGATGAGTAACTTATGCTTAGGAAAATCGATACAGGGTAATTGGCATCAATGTAATGTTCAAATTATCACAGACGCCAAGCGTCTAGATAAGTACATTTCAAATCCCCTATGTAAATGCTGGCAGATAATAAGTTCGGATGTGATTGCGGTTTTCTCGCGAAAGTTGGAACTAAAAATGAATAAGCCAATCTATTCAGGTTTCTGCATCCTGGATTTGAGTAAACTACACATGTATGATTTTTTCTATTGTAAATTGCAAAAAATCATACCATGGCAACGCATCCAGCTCTGTATGACTGATACAGATAGCTTCCTCTTATCGTTGGAGACACCCGACGTCTACCAACTGATAAGAGAAAATCTAGAATTGTTTGACACTTCAAATTACCCAGCTGAGCACGAATGCTTCTCCAATGAGAGGAATAAAGTTGTAGGGAAATTTAAGGATGAGGCAGCTTCATTTCCTTTAAAATCTTTTCTGGGATTACGGGCAAAATTATATTCATATCTTGTAAATAATGAGAAGGAGGAAACTGTAAATAAGTGTGTAGCAAAAGGTGTGAAGACACATGTGAAAAATAGAAAACTTAGTTTTGACTTGTATAAGAATGTTTGATTGAACGATGCCAACATATAGAAAAATGTAATATGTTGAGATCCTTCAATCATAACATGCATCAAATTGAATGCGCAAAGGTTTGTTTAAGCCCGTTCGATGACAAGCGCTTTATTGCAGAGAACGGAATCGATACATTACCATTCGGTCACTACAAAATAGCAAACTGATGGCACAGATCAGTGTGTGTGTAACGAGCTAGTGACCAACACATCGAATTCTGTTTCAAGCGTGTCTTCACACAAAGAAGAAGAATGAGTAATATTAGAGCAAAATTAGCAGCAGAGCTTCACTCTGCTGCACGTGTAAATTACCCCACACGCAGATATGAGTTGAAGAATGAGAACGATTTATATCAATCAGATCTGATTGAGATGGGTAGCTTATCTAAATTCAATAAAGGATATCGTTATATTTTAGTTGTTATTAATTGTTTTACTAAGTACGCTTATTGTATACCTTTAAAGAATAAGACTGCACAAAGTGTTTATAATGCACTCGAACCCATTATTTGTAAGAATAAACATATGCGTTTTTTCCAGACAGATGGAGGGAAGGAGTATTTTAATAAGCATGTGAAAGATTTGTTAGATAAGTATAATATCAAGCATTATTCTGTTTCTACTGATAAGAAAGCTAGTATCGCTGAGAGATTTAATCGTACAATAAATCAAAAATATATCGATCTTTAACTGAACGTGGGAGTAAAAACTGGGTTAATAACTTACAAAATATTGTAGATGATTATAACAATACAGTACACAGTAGCATTGGAATGCGACCTAAAGATGTAACTAAAAAACATCGTAAACGTGTTTTAGAATCACTAAACTCTGCATTTGATAGACGATTCAAATTAAAAGTGTTGAAACCAAAATATAAGCTAGGTGATATTGTGAGAATTTCTAAAAAGAAACAGATATTTGATAAAAAATATCTAATGAATTGGTCATCCGAATATTTCCGAATTGTGAGCATATATCCCACAAGACCTATCACTTACTCATTAGAAGATCTTAGTGGTGAGATAATACAGGGTAGGTTTTATCAAGAAGAAATTAAAAAAACGCTTTTGAATGAATCTGAAAGAAATGTTTATTTGATAGAAAAAATATTGAGACGAGATAAGGATAAGTTGCTTGTGAAATGGATTTCCACAACCATCATTCATAAATCGAGAGAACTTATTAGAGTAAATAATAATAATTAGAGTAAGATCACATGGTATAATTTTATCGAATCACATTTGTTGTAAATAATTAGAGTAAGATCATATATGATGTAAATAATGTACATTATCTATCCACATTTGTTGTAAATAATTAGAGTAAGATCATATGATGTAAATGATGTACATTATCTATCCACATCAATGATAATCATTGTAATATTCTTTACATTGTGTGTGTGTTTTTTAAATAAAAACAACTTGAATTGAATGTTCGCTCTTTCATTTCTCATTTTTGTCATAGAGAAGTGCTAGTAGCATGTGGCACAAGGTGACTAGATGTTGAATGGGTGAGTACATCTAGTCACCTAGAAACGCTTCATTAGCGAGTGAACCAGACACATGAAACAGTTCTGTTTGTATATCTCACTTTCTCAACATGAACAAACTCGACATTGTAAATTTTGATAAGTTAATTGCACAAGAGGAAAAGCCTGTATGGTGTAAGAATGGTACATTGATACCGCATAACGCTAGAATTCTCATCGTAGGCCCGTCTGCATGCGGTAAAACGAATTTATTGTTCAACTTGATTTTTTCCAAAAATGGATTGAGATTAGAACATATTTATTTAAATACTAAAAGCCAATATCAAGATAAGTACTTGTTTTTAAGAAAAGTCTTTTCAAAAATGAAAGGTATTGAATTTCATGTCAATGATATTCCCGAGAGAATTCTCCACCCAAATAAAATTCAACAATTTTCTCTTGTCATATTCGACGATTTACAACTTAGTCACACACCTCAAATAAGAGATTATTTTACTATGGGTAGACATTGTAATATTGATACAGCATATTTAATTCAAAGTTATGGTGCAACACAAAAACATTTCACCAGAGATAATGCAAATATGATTGTTATATTCAAAATTGATCAATTATCACTCAAATTAATACATAGAGACTATGTGGGTGAAGATATTTGCTTCAGAGATTTCAGTAAATTGTGTTCAAATGTGTGGAATTCTAAGAAGCATAGTTTTCTTACTATTATGACCGAATGTGCAGCTAATAGTGGAAAATATAGGCAGGGTCTGAATAACTTTATTGACATTCAGTAGAGAGTGAGTAGCAGTGAAAGAATGAGGATGTCTCATAGAAGACAAAACGCTAGTGTTGCTCTAATCGATAAGATTAAGAAATTGAGGAAAGTTATTAGAGATAAACATAGAAGCATTGTACATTTTGAAAAGCAATCTGACGATTACAGAGAAAAACTTTCTAAACCGATTATCACGCCTCTAGTTGAAATGGGGAAATCTTCTCACCACTCTGATCAGAGTTTTATACCAAAAAAGGAGGAACAAGAAGAAAGTATGGAATTGGGAGAAAAACATGATGATGATATTAGTGAAACAATAGAAGTTGCATCACCATCAGCAGCTGAAAAAGATCTAAGCATGAACGAATCAAGTATATTTAATTCAACTACGCTTGAGAGTGATACAAGCGGCAAAATAAAGAAGATAAAGAATCAAGTGCTTGCACAATATTTGTATACATTTCATGGTGAAAAATTGGATAACTCGATTCCTTATGGAATTTCCTACGATTCTGACCAAAAATTATATTTTATGGGTGAGATGGTTGTTAGCTTTGATAACTACTTCTTTTATATTGATAACGAAAAATTCCGAATTACACATGGACTATTAGAACTGTTATTTGCGCAAAGACCAAATTCATATCCCTTTGATGAAAAAGATCTAAATAAATACAAGAAGATTTTATCAATAACAAAAGTTCATTTGGATAGACGAGGATATGTGAAACGTAACAGTGGTGTAACGTCTCGCTTAATTCAAATGCTGTTTCCTGTTAAAAAAACAAGTAAGAGAGGTTCTGGGTTATTGAAATTTGCAAAAAATACTTCTAGCAATAGAATTTACCAATATTAAGACAACTATGACGAATTGGTTCAGAGACTTCATTTATTAAAATCATCAAAACTTGCTGGGCACTCGGCTCATGATGTTGAGATTGCATCAATTATAGAGGAATTGCGTGAAGGTAAAATTATTGTTTAGTTGCAGAATGAGCGTGCACAGATTCGGAGGTAAAAGCGAGAGAGTCGCTGCGAAGAAAGACATTGTATGGAACGAACCAGATCTTAGCAGTTTTAGTGAGAGAATAATACAGGCAATTAATCAACAGGGTGTTAGTGAATCTCTGCATTCGTATTTAGATTCACAATTATCTAATATGGTTAAGGATATTGGATTGAACAAGATCGAAAAGGAACACATCTCCAGTACATTACAACAGTTATCTGACAATATCGATAGGGGACTTAAAGAGAAATCTATCAATTTGGAGAATTCTCTTCATGATCTCAAATCAACAACAGAGATATTCAGATTGCACTTGAATACGATCAACGATAACAAAGTTGACAAGAATTATTTGGATGAGAAATTGAAAGTTATCTCAGACAAGATTAAAGATTTGCAAGTATTAGATAGAAATTATCTAAATACCAGATTGAAACAACTTAGCACAGAACTTTTTACTAGAGTAAATGAAACTCATTCATTATCGTTTGATAAGGAATATTTGGATAAAACTGTGCAGGCTTTGAATAACATTGTTATAACAAAACAAGAGTTTGAAGATTGATTATCTGCAATGACTAATACGATAAAGACAAATCTTATGGAGGGGATTGAACAATTTGTTTCAAAAAACAATTTGAATACATTGCTAACTACGTTTAGCGAAACTTATGTATTGAAAAATGATCTGAGTAGTGAAATGCAAGCATTTATTAAGAAAGATGAATTACAAGCTACACTTAAATCAATTCGTGAGGAAATAGCAACTTCAATTAAAAATACAGAGAATGATGAAGTGACGAGATTACAATGTTCAGCTGCATTCACCGATTATCTCACTTTATTTATACATCGAATAGCATACCAAATAGTACGGAATTATGCTAAAGTTAGTTTCCATATGAATTGGATTGAGGCGAAAGAGCATAATTTGACAGAAGATCAAGTAGGTGATTTAATCACCGATAAGATGGGTCTCTCTATCTACGGCGATGTTCTAAAACCCTAAAGTTAGGATCATATCAATCTTTAACCGATTTTCATTATGCAAATTGCTTGGGAGAAATAGCTAGCTACATTCTATTTCAACGTTCACATGCATTTTTTCCAAGCTGAAACAAGATTATGTGCGAAACGTGTTAATGCTCGAATTTGAGATGAATTAGAACAGAGATGCATTCGTCCTTGTGAACTCTGCGAAGTAAAATTGCAAAAACGTGACAATACTCAAGTATTGAATTAGACCGGAACCACATTCGTCCTTGTAAGCTATGTGAACTAAAATTGCAAAACGTGACAATGGTCAAGTATTGAATTAGACCGGAACCGCATTCGTCCTTGTAAGTTCTCTGAAGTGAAATTTTGAAACATGTTAATCATCAGCCAAGAGCAGAATTGGTGCGTAATGATAACGCCCAAGGTTGTCTCACGGTAAGCTTATCTATAAACGTTGCTACATAGTGTTGTGAGATGAGTGAAAACTACAACAAGATATGACAATGTTTTTCAGTTTGATAATATGTTAAGAATGTGAGATTTGGTGAGAATGATTTATATCAATATAGATTCAGAAAAGAACTTTGAATTCACTATTATTCTTCCAAAGAATATTCAACTGTGCTTGACACATAAAGAGTTTTGAAAAGATGGGATTTGAATGTTACTGCTGGACATGTATTCTTGAAAGAATGATAAAATCTCATCCTAGTTGTCAAGTACATCTAGAGTTTATGACAGTAAGAAGTTCGTTTCACTTAAATCTGGCAGTGTTCGTTGTGTGTACAACCCGTTGTCAAGAACATGTTTCAGTTAAATCTGAGAGTAAGATATTCATTTCACAAGAAGTTCGTTTCACTTAAATCTGTCAGTAGATTGCCTCTCTCTCTCACACATATCTCTTTCTCTACTATTAATCATCAAATAGACCATGACTAAATGTAATTGAGCATGACTGAATGTAATTAGCCATGACTATATTAACTAGAGCATGACAAGAGAGAGAGAGAGTATCATCTTCCTCTCCTTCTTCTTCCTCTTCTTCTTCCTCTTCTCCTTCTTCTTCTCCTTCTTCTTCCTCTTCTCCTTCTTCTTCTCCTTCTTCTTCCTCTTCTTCTTCCTCTTCTCCTTCTTCTAGAGAGAGAGAGAGAGAGAGAGAGAGAGCCTCTTCTAAGGGGGCAGTAGAGGTGGCGGGAGAGGTGCGGCAGGAGCGGGGGAGGTAGTATGGGTGCGGGGGAAGGGGGAAGGTAGGATGGGTGCGGGGGGGGAGGGGGGAAAAGTCATAAAAAAATCTCGCGGTATCGGCGTTGTCCGTCTACTTCTGCCTGTCAAATGACTAATGGCCATGCCCACCAGTCTTTATCAGCATCCTGTTCCAACAAGTCTGTATGATGTCATCTCTCAACTATCTTACTATAAATACCACAGCATTGATCTGCATTCGTTCAGTTTGATAATTTCAATGGTGCAGTAAACATGGATACTTCTAAGATGTTTAATGTGCCTATGCTCTGTGGTAATAAAATCAAGCCTACCAATGAGCGGTTTGGTTTGTGGCTTCTAACAGAGAACCTGTGCAATGACAACCTTGTGACAGACATTGGAAATATTGATTACACTGCTGGGGAAGAACTGTTGGTGCAGGATGACTCAAATCTTGTGCCTATTACAGAACCTTTTTGTGACAATATAATGCTTGTGAGAATCTGTGCTTTGGACAATTGTGAGGAGATGGATAAGAGACGTTTTGTTCTAAAAAAGGATATATGTGGTGCATTCAACTTATATTTAGGAGGAAAATTCTCTAATATGGTGTCAGCTAAACATGGAGTCAAAGCAAAGCTGCCTTACCCATTGGACAGTGGAAGTGATATGTCTCAAAAGATTCTACAAGTGCTTAGAAAAGACAATTACAACAAGGTGAAACAAAAATACCAGGAACCAGTGGGTATACCTTACAAAGTTGAGCTTGCAGATGTACCAATTGCTACATTGGTGAAAGAACTACCAATAATTTTGGAGCAGCTGAGGAAGGAGCACTTCTATCTACTAGACTTGGACATAACACAGGACTTTGCTCGAATATTCAACAAGAATGGGATGTGTGACTTTCTAATTACAAATCATTGTTTCTGCTTCTAAGGAGAATATAAAGAACACTATGATGTGATAGTGGATAACAACAAAACTGTTGGGATTGATTGCTTGACTTGGGTTCCAAGGAGAATATAAAGAAGACTATAATGTGATAGTGGATAACAACAAAACTGTTGGGATTGATTGCTTGACTTGGGTTAATAGTAATGTGAGGGTGAAAATTTATAATAAGTTTGTATGTCAAATCACAAGCCCTGGTGTAGGGCAGTTGGGTAATCATATTGTTGACTTTATAGCCTGTCCAGACATGAGATTACGGGAAACTTTCACCTCTGATGCTGCCAAAATGCAATGTATTACACGTTTGGAAGCTACAATCTATAACTACAGTTTAACAAATAGAGACAATAGCAAAATCTTCGACCCTATCCAGGGTAGCTTGTCACTTTTGAATGATAGTAGAAATTATTTTCATAATGCTCCAATTTATTCTGTGTCCTTGGCCAAAATGTGGACAAAACTGACAGATAATTTGAAAAATAGTTGTTGTCTGGTCTATAATAATCTTCCACAGTATGTTTACTGGGGTAATAGCAATAGCTCCCCACTGACCCACAACATAGAAATAAAATAGTTTCTTATGTTATTTCTGCATTCAGTTTCAATTTACTACCTATCAATTATGTAGAAATTTTTGAGGACTTATCCAACCAGAATAATATCACTTTCTCACAAAAGTGCTATATTAAGAGTGGTGAGACATATTTCTCCAAGTCAACCATAGTTTTCTCTACCATATCCAAAGTTGTTAACCTAGATGAGTTGGGCCTTTTAGCCACAGGTAACTTGGTACCACAAGTCTTAAGAAAATGAGCAAACATAACCTGTAAGCTTCTTCCATACCCTGTCAAAGAGATACAGCCCTTGTCTCCTATCACAGTGCTATCAGCCAAGAAGCATAAGCTAGAGCTGGATGGAATTGATCTAAAATGGAGAAAAGTAGAGTTTTTGAAAGCCACAGAGACATTCAGGGAGCAGCATAAGCAGCTTGCTGAATTTGAGAAAGAAATACAAAATTTGAGAGAGGAACTTGAACCATACTTCCATTCACATTGGCTAAATCCAAGTGGGGTTTATAATGTGACTGCATTTACTGTGAATAATACTGGGAGATTCCCATATGTAGGTGCTCTGGGGGAAAAAGATGTTTTGAAAAATGTTTACTTTGTAAAGGGGTACCATAAGAATGTTTTTATTAAAGCATACAAAGCTATAGAAACCCTTAAGAAAAAGGGTTATTTTGTAATCCCTTACAGTGACGAGACAGAAATAATTTGTCTACCAAGGGGGGATAGCATTTGTGTAATTACACTCAATGGTATGACAAGCTATAATGGTAACACATTTCCTAGAATATAGTCACTCAATTTTCTGTCAGATGTATGGAAAAACTTAGAAGACACTCCCTTTACACAAAAAGAAGTGGAGCAGTATGATAACATCACAATGCTGGAAATCGAAGGTAAAGTGAGAGTAGGGGATTGCAGAAGATTGGAGGAGTAACAAGAAGGGACAGAATTGGTCATTATTGCAATCAAACAGGTATACTGGAGGAACAAGTGTTGATATATTTTACAGTTTGAAAACCTGGAAGCATTGTATGTGTCAAACTATTGGTTAGAGGAAGAATTTGAGAACCCCAACATAGATTTGAATTATAAAATTAGAATCAAACTAGATGTTTTCAAATATACACCCAGTAGGAATAAGGAAAGAGTTATTTTCTGTATCTGATTGACATAGATGCTTGCCATAATAAATGCCTTGATGTTTGTATAATAATCAAAAGAAAATTATTGTAACCTTGTGTGTTATATTTTGATACCTATTCTATCCTATCCAAAGATACAAGTTTCCAATAAGATGAAATTGAGACTCAATTCTCAGAGTCAAGTATCATTTATTTAGTATTGGTATTCAGCATTGGTTACAGTGCAACAGATAACAGTGGATGTGAACTCCACTTTCACATTAATTAATTTGCAAGAATGACTACAATAGAGGTATGTGTAACTCAGCTTTACACTTTGCACTCAAGTTTAATTATAGATGTCAGACTGCCTACATTTGGCATTGTGAGATAATTGAGAGATGACTTATCAAACAAGGAAAATTGAAAATAATTGATTGCAAAACATTGTGCAATTGTTATGAGGATTGTATAGATATAGTTTTGTGTGACTCACTTACTCTCTCTCTCTCTCTCTCTCTCTCTCTCTCTCTCTCTCACTCACTGTCTCACTCCCTCACCCACTGTTCACGCACTGATCACTCACTGTTCACTCACTGTTCCATCACTGATCACTCACTGGTCACTCACTGTTCACTCTCTTTCTCTCACTCTCTCACTGTCAGCCCTACAGTACACACATTATTGAGATGTATAGGCATAGTTGAGAGATGATGTCATACAGACTTGTTAGAACAGGATGCTGATAAAGACTGGTGAGCATGGCCATTAGTCATTTGACATGGGGTGGTGGAGTGGGCGTTGTTGAGACAGCCTTCATTGAAAGTATAGTAAGGTGATTTCTTACCTATATGAACATATACTAATTAATTGGAGATCGAAACGGTGGCAGTATGTCCTGGATGCTTTTTGACAAAGAGAAGTGTGCAGCTGTGTGCTGAAACACCAGGTCCTAGAACTGAACAGGGGGACATGTGTCTTCTATAGCTCTTGACTAAACACTGATGGTCCCCCCACTGTTGTGAACACTATATAATTATACACTCCAGAGTGGGTGGGAGACCTCCTGATTTATTTTTATCAATTTTAATTTATTTTTGATTTTTCATTATTATTTTTTTTATCTTTGATATTTCATTAATTTTTTTTCTAAGTTTTTTTTTGTACGTTTTTGATAATTTAACTCTGACCTTGACCTTGACCTTGACTTTGACCTTGACTTTGACCTTGACCTTGACTTTAACCTTGACCTTGACCTTGACCTTGAGGTTAGGTTAGGTTAGGTTTGTTAGATTAGGTTAAGATGAAAATTTTTTCCAAAGTTAGGTTAGGTTAGGTGAAGAAGTCTGGCGCATGGTGCGCTAGGACCAGCAATTTATATCTACTTATAATTTTTCAAATGAGAATGCAAACTGGAAAACGTTTGTTTTAAGTAAAACAAACTAATTATTCATCTAATTATTCAACTAATTATTCATCTCATATAGTTAATACTATATTTATAAGAAAGTGTATCAATAGTTGAGTTTCTCTTTTCTTTTTTTGCTCTTGGTTATGCCAACATGAACCCTAAGCTTGTTCTTTGATAATGCGAAGGGTGATGATGAGTGATGAAAAGTTTTGGGTCATTTCCAAACCACCCTCTACTAAAAAAAGCCCAATTGAATAAATATTACAAGAGAATATGTAGGGTACAAGACTTAAAGATCGCTACGGTAGTGACTTTACTATAAAAAGTAAGCTACTTTAAATGAAAATGATTTTAAGCTCTTTAATTTCAATATCATACCGGCCTTGAGTGCCGGTCCCAAGCCCGGGAGAATGGCGAGGGTTCGCATCAAGAAGGGCATCCGGCTGTAGAAACCTGCCACAACCAAGAATGATGATGCCGCAAAAGAAATATTCCGGATTAGTTCCCCATTCAGATCTCCGGGGGAACATTTTGCGAGCGGAGTGAATGGAAAAGCACAGGAGAAAGTGAAGGTTAGGATTGAAACATTGCATGTTGGTACAATGACTGGAAAGAGCAGGGAGATTGTGGATATGATGGAGAGAAGAAGGATTAATATTCTTTGCTTTCAGGAGACTAGATGAAGAGGAAATAAGACAAAAGTGCTGGCAGAAGGCTATAAGATGTTTTATAGCAGCGTGGATAGCAATGCTAGGAATGGAGTGGGCATTATAGTGGATAGACACCTGAAGGAGGAAGTTATGTCAGTTGAGAGAAGGAATGACAGAATTATGAGTTTAAGGTTGAATGTTGGTGAGACTGAGACAACACTGCTGAGTGTGTATGCACCACAAATAATGGGAAGGGATGAAGCAGAGAAGGACGAGTTGTGGAGTGCTATGGATGAGGTGATGATGGCAGTACCAAAGGAAGACGGAGTTCTTGTTGGTGGAGACCTGAATGGCCATGTAGGGGGTAACAATGATGAAGAGGAAAGAGTTTTTGGGAGACAGAGCTTTGGAAGGAGGAATGAAGGAGGACAGCGAATTGTAGACCATGCTGTGGCCTTTGACTTAGCAATAATGGACACATTCTTTAGGAAGAGAGAAGAGCAGCTGATAACATACAGGAGTGGAGGTCGAAGGAGCCAAATTGATTATTTGCTATGGAGGAGATATCACCTGGAAGAAATAAAGGATGTCAAAGTTATTAATGGTGATAATGTGTCTGCACAGCATAAATTGTTAGTGATGGACTGAGAGTTCATAAGTAAGGGAAAGCATGGTCTAAAGCCAAATAAAGAAAGCCAAATCAAATGGTGGAAGTTGAAGGATGGTCCAAAACAACAATTATTCAAGGACAGAGTATTGAGGGAGGTGAAAATACCTGACAGTGTCCAGGAATGGTGGAGTATGGATGCAAGTATTTTAAGAAGAGCAGGAGAAGAAATACTGGGGATGACATCTGGTAAAGGCCCACCAGAGAATAAAGAAACATGGTGGTGGAATGAGGATGTGAGAATGGTGGTTGCAAGAAAGAAGGAAGCTTTGAAGCAATGGATTTTGACAGGCAGCCCAGAGGACAAGGAGAGGTATGCTAAGGGAAAGAAGGAAGCAAAAAGGACAGTGACACAGGCAAAGGCTAAGACAATGGATGAGGCATACAGGAAACTGGAGGAAGGTCTTGGAGAAAGACAGTTGATCATAATAGCCAAGACAAAAGACAATCCAAAGATTTCATTTTGATGAAGCAAATGAAGGATGAGACAGGAGCTGTGCTAAAAGATTATGAGAAGATAAGAGGTTGGTGGATGAGATATTTTGAAAGACTACTGAATGAAGAGAATCCAAGAGAAAAGTTTGAAGATGGGGATATAAATGAGAATGTTGTGCAACAAATAGACAGGAATGAAGTGGCTGTTGTACTGAGAGCAATGAAGAATGGGAAAGCTGTGGGAGTGGATCAAATCCCAATTGGAGCCTAGAAGTGCTTAGGGGAGGAGGGAGTTGATTTGTTGTGGAATCTCCTGACAAGAATATGGGACGAAGAGAAAATGCCACATGAAAGGCGAAATAGTGTATTGGTTTCCATCTACAAGGGTAAAGGTGATGTCCAAGAGTGCAATAATTATAGAGGCATAAAGCTAATGTCTCATACAATGAAGGCTTGGGAGAGGATTATTGAGAAGAGACTGAGACAAGAGACCACAATCAGTTAGGAGCAATTTGGATTTATGCCAGGAAGAGAAACAACAGATGTAATATTTGCTCTCTGGCAGCTGGTGAAGAAGGCAAGAGAGCTAAGGTCTCAGCTGCACATGGCATTTGTTGACCTGGAAAAAGCCTATGACAGGGTGCCCAGGCAAGAGATTTGGTGAAGTATGAGAGGAAAAGGTGTGCCAGAGAAGTATGTTCGATTGGTGCAGGAGATGTACAAGGGAGCCATAACTCGAGTGAGAACCAGTGTGGGAAGGACCCAATTGTTTCCTGTGCAAGTTGGCCTTCTTCAGGGTTCAGCACTTAGCCCATATCCATTTGATCTGCTCATAGATGTCGGGGGTGCTGCAGTCAAGAGGCCAGCACCATGGTGCATGCTATTTGCAGATGACATTGTGCTCTGTGAACCTACCAAAGATGAGTTGGATGAAAGGCTGGAATGCTGGAGGAAGACTTTGGAGGAAAGGGGATTGAAAATTAGCTGATCAAAAACAGAGTACATGGTATTGGGGAACAATGATGGGCTACCCTTACAGCTTAAAGGAAACCAACTCCAACCAGTTGCAAGTTTTAAGTACCTGGGTTCAGGTGTACAGAGAGATGGAGGGCTTGATGTAGAAATAGAGCATAGATTGAATTATGGATGGATGAACTGGAGAAAAATGAGTGGTGTTCTTTGTGATAAGAGAGTGAATTGTCAAATGGAGGGAAAAATGTATAGATCAGTTGTGAGGCCAGCTATGCTGTGAGGAACAGAAACATGGACCATTTCAAAGGAACAGGAACAAAAGATGGAAGTGACTGAGATGAGAATGTTGAGATGGATGTGTGGGGTTACAAGAAGAGTTATATAAGAAATGAATTGATCAGAGGCACTGTAAAAGTTGGACCACTGGGAAAGAAAATGTAGGAGACAAGGATGAGGTGGTTTGGGCATGTACAGCGACGAGAGGAGGATTATATTGGACGAAGAGTGCTGGATTTGGTTATGGATGGTGTGAGAGGACGAGGTAGACCTAGGATGAGGTGGGGAGATAGAATAGTGGCTGACTTGCGGGAGAGTGGTTGGAGGAGAGAGGAAGCATTGGATAGGGCTTTGTGGAGAGGCAGACTAAGAGGAAGGAATGCCGACCCCATTTAAATGGGTAAAGGCACAGCCAAAGAAGAAGAAGAAGAAGAAGAGAAGAAGAAGAAGAGTTTTAATATCAGGAATTTGTAACAGTGGCTCTGCCAACTAGGCTGCTAAACCACTGAGTACATTCAGTGATTCTGTAAATACATGGTATTCTGTGACTAAACTATCGATTCTAAGCAACTATGGATATCAATATATGTATTCATGACGTCATACTTATTGTGACGTCGAGACTCTGCTCTCCTCCTTGTGAAAAAGTGTTCACCAAAATGGCATCACTCGTGTTGACGTTGTCATGTACTGCTCCGTGGAGGGGCATGAACATGCACTTAATGAATAATGGTAAACTGGAGTAATTGAACTAAAAAACCAAATAAACAGTTGGAAAATTTGAGGTTATGAAGCTGTACTTCATAATTATAGGTTAGTTTGATTTTTATCCATCTTGCAAAAGCATTGATGGCACTGAATTCAGAGGATCTAGGCAGAGTGAACAGAATATAGACGAGATTGATTTGATAAAGTAATTTGTTGAATTGATAGGTTGGCGATCTACAAATGTAGCCGAAGTGGGAACTGTAAACTTCCAAACTAATGCCGTAGGTGGGGATGTGGTAAATTAAAATTGAATCCAATTTGGTAATAAAATGCAGTTCAGTTTGAATCTGCCTATTATAATCAATGCTGTCGCTAGGATCAAGCAGAGATTTAAACTTCTGAGTGATTTCACTCTCGAAATAATAACTATTATACTTAGATTCTAATACCTGTTTCACAGTTGGAAGAGATATTAGACCGAACAAGACAACAGACAAAATGGCAAATCCATGCGAACCAGGTCTCTGACAAATACTACAGGTTGTAAGATTGCAATGTGCCAGACCAAAATAGTAGATGCTTCGAGTACAGAGTTTAATTTTGATGCTGTCTATGTGATCAATTACCTCTCCTTGTGGCATTAACTGGTTGTTAATGCTGGATCTAATACACCTCGATGCGGTAGGTTGATGACAGTCGACCTTACTTGGTTCGGGAGGATATCTCCAATAAAATGTTTTATTATTTGATATGAATGTCGACTACCATCTACCACCAGAGGAAATAATGTTCTAATAATATTTATGATACTCAATAATATCTGACTACTACAAAGCAGGTCGTGTCTTGCACGATCGATATGTGTCAGTTGAGAAAGAATAAACTTGAAGGTGTAATGAAATAAACTCAGAGAGGTGAATAGATAATATAAATATATTGTTGAAGAAATTCCCAAATAGCAAAAAATTGAATTGATAGATGAACAGATTATACAAAATATAGTTTCCAACTGATAATGAGTGAATATTAAATGATAACAGAGTGGAATCTTCAAATGATAGATACTGTATGAAAATTTAATAATTTAAAATTGATTAAATTAAGGCAGGTGACAGCCCTTGGAAAGGGTCATAAGACATACAAAATTAAATAGGCCAAGTAGGCTAATACAAAATTATAATTTGAGAATAGAGTAAATGAATAGATAAAAAATATTTCAGGGTGAGGGTTCGCCTAAGGAAATAGACCTTTCAGCTAAGTACAATGTGAATATTAAATTTGACTTATTGAAATAAAAATCATTTATAATAATTTGGTACCCTTAAATCTATAGTCATGACTTTTTCCTAAATTGACGAATTTATATGCTGTATAATTTTCGTAGAATAGTGAGGATCCCCTTCTATATGTTCGAACAACTTACTCTTGTTTCCGTTTTGGTATTCGAAATATATTCGGCCATAGAATATATTGTGCCGGCTAGATCCTTCACGTATGGCGAAATCGTCGAACAGACCTCACTATTATAATTTTAGGGTTTCTTTAAATGAATTCACAAAAACTAATATCACATATTACTATAGGAACTTTGGAACAACTTTTTAAAAACAGAAAGAACAAAGATTAAATTACATTAAAACAGGAATTAAAGCTTTTTAAAAATTAAGTATGTGGACCAGGTCTGTATCCCACTGGTAATTTCTCGAAAATGGCCTCGAGTCCTCTTCTTCTAATTTCCACCTGAGTTTCTTCTTAGAAATTAATGCTCTCCAAATTTACATACTAATTCAGGATTGGTTAGATCCTGTGACATAACAAAAGCGCCAAATGGGTGGTGGAAATAGATCCAACTTTAAAGCTTTTAAATGAGTAAAATTCCTTATTGTAAGGTTTTCTAAATTATTATTAGGTTCCATAAAAACATAAAATGAATAATATTATTTCATCTGTACATTTCTTAAATAATGAGATAAGTTTAACAATTCAAAAGGACTTGTGCTGGCGCTAACTTTGTAAATTTCAAAAATAGCCAATAATTTGTAACTGGAGTAATTGAACTAAAAAACCAAATAAACAGTTGGAAAATTTGAGGTTATGAAGCTGTACTTCATAATTATAGGTTAGTTTGATTTTTATCCATCTTGCAAAAGCATTGATGGCACTGAATTCAGAGGATCTAGGCAGAGTGAACAGAATATAGACGAGATTGATTTGATAAAGTAATTTGTTGAATTGATAGGTTGGCGATCTACAAATGTAGCCGAAGTGGGAACTGTAAACTTCCAAACTAATGCCGTAGGTGGGGATGTGGTAAATTAAAATTGAATCCAATTTGGTAATAAAATGCAGTTCAGTTTGAATCTGCCTATTATAATCAATGCTGTCGCTAGGATCAAGCAGAGATTTAAACTTCTGAGTGATTTCACTCTCGAAATAATAACTATTATACTTAGATTCTAATACCTGTTTCACAGTTGGAAGAGATATTAGACCGAACAAGACAACAGACAAAATGGCAAATCCATGCGAACCAGGTCTCTGACAAATACTACAGGTTGTAAGATTGCAATGTGCCAGACCAAAATAGTAGATGCTTCGAGTACAGAGTTTAATTTTGATGCTGTCTATGTGATCAATTACCTCTCCTTGTGGCATTAACTGGTTGTTAATGCTGGATCTAATACACCTCGATGCGGTAGGTTGATGACAGTCGACCTTACTTGGTTCGGGAGGATATCTCCAATAAAATGTTTTATTATTTGATATGAATGTCGACTACCATCTACCACCAGAGGAAATAATGTTCTAATAATATTTATGATACTCAATAATATCTGACTACTACAAAGCAGGTCGTGTCTTGCACGATCGATATGTGTCAGTTGAGAAAGAATAAACTTGAAGGTGTAATGAAATAAACTCAGAGAGGTGAATAGATAATATAAATATATTGTTGAAGAAATTCCCAAATAGCAAAAAATTGAATTGATAGATGAACAGATTATACAAAATATAGTTTCCAACTGATAATGAGTGAATATTAAATGATAACAGAGTGGAATCTTCAAATGATAGATACTGTATGAAAATTTAATAATTTAAAATTGATTAAATTAAGGCAGGTGACAGCCCTTGGAAAGGGTCATAAGACATACAAAATTAAATAGGCCAAGTAGGCTAATACAAAATTATAATTTGAGAATAGAGTAAATGAATAGATAAAAAATATTTCAGGGTGAGGGTTCGCCTAAGGAAATAGACCTTTCAGCTAAGTACAATGTGAATATTAAATTTGACTTATTGAAATAAAAATCATTTATAATAATTTGGTACCCTTAAATCTATAGTCATGACTTTTTCCTAAATTGACGAATTTATATGCTGTATAATTTTCGTAGAATAGTGAGGATCCCCTTCTATATGTTCGAACAACTTACTCTTGTTTCCGTTTTGGTATTCGAAATATATTCGGCCATAGAATATATTGTGCCGGCTAGATCCTTCACGTATGGCGAAATCGTCGAACAGACCTCACTATTATAATTTTAGGGTTTCTTTAAATGAATTCACAAAAACTAATATCACATATTACTATAGGAACTTTGGAACAACTTTTTAAAAACAGAAAGAACAAAGATTAAATTACATTAAAACAGGAATTAAAGCTTTTTAAAAATTAAGTATGTGGACCAGGTCTGTATCCCACTGGTAATTTCTCGAAAATGGCCTCGAGTCCTCTTCTTCTAATTTCCACCTGAGTTTCTTCTTAGAAATTAATGCTCTCCAAATTTACATACTAATTCAGGATTGGTTAGATCCTGTGACATAACAAAAGCGCCAAATGGGTGGTGGAAATAGATCCAACTTTAAAGCTTTTAAATGAGTAAAATTCCTTATTGTAAGGTTTTCTAAATTATTATTAGGTTCCATAAAAACATAAAATGAATAATATTATTTCATCTGTACATTTCTTAAATAATGAGATAAGTTTAACAATTCAAAAGGACTTGTGCTGGCGCTAACTTTGTAAATTTCAAAAATAGCCAATAATTTGTAGAACATAGATGTAATTTTATAAAATAAAATAGAAGTATATAGAAATATAACAACACACATGCTTGTAATAATAATAATGAATATATTTCTTTTGTTTACATTGTTTACGATGTGTTAGAATGTCAATCCCAAATCACTACATATAAACAGACCATGTTTAAGCTCTATAATAAATATAGCTTTATGACAGCTCATAAATAAATATTTGGGCCCATTCGGCATATAAATTACAATGTGAAAGGTGAAAAAATTAATATCATATAGCTGTTGCAAACAATTATTAATCAAACTGCCTTCTCAATTGGCTAGTTGTTGACAAGTTAGCTTTATTGGTTTATCTAGGGTTATGTATTGGTTCAATTCTAATTTCCAAATATTTGAATTACCGATCAAAATAGTAAACATTATGAATACATGTTGCTTTTGTTAATAAATTTCTGAAAGATATACTATTACTGATTTACTAGTTGCAGCCTTCATAGGTCAGATAACTGTCGTTTATCTGCCTTAGTTAAGATTGTGATTCTTTCTCAGTGATGGAATTGTTTCATTCGCATAATGGTCTATAAATATTCTAATTCATAACTCAGGCAGGGGCTGTACAATCATTGGGTACATCACAACGTCACGGACGTTCACTTTGTTACGTTCAATCTGAGTGCCCAAAACACATTCTGACCGCTGAGCGCAAGTTGCGGATTCCCTTTCATATAAGCTTCCATAATATAATAGAATGTAGTATATTTGAACTTATTTGATATCCTCTTTAATATGACTTATTCCGAGAAAATTGGTATAATATAAGTCATGGCAAGACAATGCATAACCCCACCTACACATTGAATAATAACAATTTTCAATATTCCAATAACAACGGCCTTAGAGTCATAATAAAGTGTGATATTTGAGTCAATGAGAGTTCTTCTTATCTAGTTCGCCGATTCAGTTTATTCTGACATTTTTACCACAGAAATAGTAGTATAGTAAATACGCTAGTAGATGAGAATAATTATAAAAAATAACCGCAATGGAGGAATAAGCCGAACAAAATAATATGAATGAGGAAAACTCCCATACGATTTGTAAATTGATAATTGCTTTTATATTTTGAATCCCTTTCTTTTTCCTTGATTTAATCAATGATTAGACATGTGTGCAATCCACCGCTAACCACATGACTGTTTTCCTTCAAGGAAAATGTTCAGATCACAGATTAAAATTTATTTATTCTTCATAAATAGAACTACACACAAAAATACTTTTATAAACTGACTTAACTAACTTAATGTTAATGAAGAAAAGAGAAAATACTTCATACAATGATCAAAAATATCTCTTTTGATTATGTTATAAATGATAGTTTCGCATGGCACCATCCATGCTGGATTATTAATTGAATGATTATTGAAATTGATTTCATTCATGAGAGTGATTTTACAACCAAGACTTATCTCTTGAACCTTCATGAACCTCCATTTTGCTATATACTGTACTAGCAGGGCACCCGTGCTTCGCTACGGGAATTAAAAGATAAGATTATTTTTGTGAAACATTCATAATTCTATCAAAATATTGTTATAATAGTTTTTGAGATTAGGGCACAACTTGGCATGAAAATTACTGAGTCAAATCATTAGAATAATTAATTGATGTGTTGGAAGTGTTCTGTAGAATATTAGTCTGATTGCAGCGATCTGATTGTCTGATTTTGTAGAATATTGGGCGGGGCTTAAAAGTCTACTTCGACTTTATTCTTTGGCAATTAATATTGACAGTTATCAAATTAGCAGTGATCATGTTATTTTTGATTTTGCTTTATGCAATTGAAGAATAAATTCTGAAATGAGTTGATTCGGAATTTGATGACACTGGTATCCATGGATCTCTTGCTTATTCTGGAATTTTTGGTATAGCCTGTCGCTTACTTTTCATTTCACTTATCCAAAAGTGTAAAAGCAGCCAATCCACTGATTCTTTCTTCCATGGAAGTCCATTCAGACATAAGAGTCCATTCATAATAGTATAACATTTATTGTGGCTGATTTCACATGTCATAAACACTACAATCATAAAAATTCAAGTGGGATCATTTTAATGTGAATTTGCATAAATCTGAATAGAGTTTATTCGATCGCTTTGATTATTGACTACCATTAACTTATATGATTTCTTTCTTTGATGTTAGCTTGAAACCAAAAGCTTTGGGGATGAAGATTTGGATGTAAACTAACATGTAACTCAATTTAATTTCGATCTGAATTGACAACTCATCATTGATAAGCTCTATCAATTGCCACAAGTCCCATATCTGTAGAAATTTCAGGAGCTCCGCCCCATCAATGCAGATAGATTCCCAATTATCAGGCTTCAGATACAATTGAAACAGAAAAAATCAAGTGGAGTAGATTGAGCATGAAAATCTCTACAATTAATGTTCAGTAACATTTTCACCTAAAATTGAAAATAAGCTTTAAATTCGAGAAAATGTGAATATTCAATTGCAAATTATTGTTGATTCTATTAAATCATTCACTACGAAGAGATAGCAGACCTCATGTGTGACTCCAGCGTTATTGCCCTGTCACCAGCTGGCTTAAATCTTTGAATAGTAGACTTGAGATGCGCGGGAACACTAGCGTCAGGTGATCAATTTTCATAACGGCAAGGAAAGTTGTGTGAGTGCGCCACACCTTTTTTTTAAACATGAAAATATCAGGCCCAGGAGCACAAAAGCATGTTCAATTTCAATCAGGATTAAATTTCATGAGAATTGATCAGAGCAGGGTTTTTTTTCAATAGAAGGCTTCTCTGATTGGTTTTCGTGGTATTTAGTCCAGATTATGAATTAACAGACAGTGCAACTGTCTCTTTCAAGGACATGGCTGTGTACAAACATAGAGCAACAGAGGAACCAATACAACAGAAGCTGAGGAAATTAGTCGCATTTCTATCACCTCACAATGAACATTACATTCAACTACTATATGTTTGGAGTGATCGATTTTAAATTTCTTTTGCTATCATCCGGTCACTTTCTGAACCTATTCTTCTAGATGTTCCATGAATACTGCAATTTATTAAAATGAGATCGCCAAATTTGGTAACTCAACTACAGCTATTAAAATGTTTTTTATTTGCTCACACTTTCTTACGTTTTCAACAGACTATGGAGAACTTTTTACTGATCAGCTGCTACTTGAGGGACCAATAATCCTTTCTTTTGGTAGTTCAACGAATTCTCCCAGAGTTGAGACCTGTTCCAAAATAATGTATTTTGTCGCAAGCACAATACATTCCTGATTTAATCAAAATCGTTAGAGCCGTTTTCGAGATCCGTCCGACATAGATACATATATCCACAAACACACATATTCAAACAAATTGCTTTCTTAGTATAATATTATTGACTTCAATGATTATGATTTCATTCAATGAGAGCTCATTTCACATAATAATAACAGCTCGCATCAAAAGCAGAAATGTCGAACATGATTGAAATTGAAACAGTAGCAATCATCAACATTATTTTCTTCATCTGATCTAAAGTAAACAGATTATAGTAAGATTCACATTAATGTGTCAGCATTGTTTGAAAGGGGAGCATTGATGCTATTAATGAAGAATACTGACAGTCAACGAACTGTTAACTTATACATATTCTCCAATATTTGTATCAAAAGCTACCTTATATTTTCTTTGGTAAAACAATCAATGTTTGGGAATAATTGATTCATGGGAAAACGCCTTACTTCTATGCAAGATATTTTCACATTAGGAAAAGCAACAACAGCTATTTGGCCGTTTTATTAAATAACCCCTTTCTTTCGCCCAAGTTGAATTTTGGCCGAATTTCCTGATTATTTACAAACAGATTCCACAACGGACACTCCTGAAGTTTTTAATTACCCCTTTAAGCAGTGTTCGCGATCTGTCGGATATACAAACAAAATTAGTCTTGATAGAATAGGATCAATTGATAAAAGCAACTCCCGTCATAAAAGTTTGTTTTATGAAAAATAAAAATTATTTATACTCCCAGGAATAGCTCTGATTGAAGCAGCAGTGCCCAATCAATTTGTTCTCGATAAATGCATTTTAATTAATTCTTCAACTTGATGTTAACCTAATGAAATAATCTCAACTTAATACCAACCTGACAAAATTTTTAACTGGTCGCCAGTTATCAACTATTTCGAATATGTACTCTCTCTAGATTATAGTTCTATAGTAACATATGATATGGACATTTCAATTATAATCAAGAGATTGGGAGAAAAATAATATAAATAATGCTAAAAGACGAACCTTAAACCCTTAAAAACCACCCTTAGAGTTTAAATATCGCCAAAAGATTTCTTAGTGAGTACCTAGGACGTATGAGGAAGCTATATTAAAAGTTTTGTTGCAATCCAGTAGTTTTCCAGAAATCGTGATCAGTTAGTCAGTGAGATAAGAATTTTATAAGTATAGATTAGCAACATTCTACTTTGTGAGACTGAAATAAAGTTATCCACAATTTATTATCATATTAGTAAATTGAGTTTTTTGCTACACAATTTGAATATCATTTCAAGAATGGGAAGTTCAACTCGCTCACCATTGATATAATTGAATCATTGATTGTGCAATCTTGTTTACTACTCGAAAACTTGACTGTTCACATAATTTGTTTATTAGCCTAATCGGAAAATCAATGATCAAAAATATTGAATTATAGAAAAGTCAATGGTTGAAAATTTTCTGCTGAATTATAAAAACTTGGACTCAAATTAATAAGAGTAGCCTCCATCAAAAGCTTAAAATTTAGGCTTATATAGTTAACATTAGTCAGATTTTGAAAGTAAATTTCTAATTATTATAAAAAATACAGTCGAAATCAAAATGTTACAATACGTAAGAGTTGACTATCTTATTTATATCATCATCAGTACTTACTCGATGAATGAAACCATAGATGAAGGATAAGTAAGTACTATATTATTCTTGTCTCTGATGAAACCTACTGAAAGATGGCTTACCTGGAAAAATTGGAAAACAAAAAATAGAATTCATTATTCATTAGTGATGCCGGTGGCTCAAAAGCCGGTTAAATTATAATCATGATTAATTCCACGAGAACCAATCAGAGAAGCCTTCTTCTTGAAAAAGCCTTCTCTGATTGGTTCTCGTAAAATTAATCACGATTAAAATTTAACCGGTTTTTGTGCAACCGGTCCCTAATATTGAATATATATTGAATGGTGCTTATTACCATTTTTGTCATCTGTGTTTGCACCAAGGATAGTATATAGCTATTTATATACTATCTACATATATCTATAATATACATACTATTCTTGTGTTTGCAGTAGGTTTCAACTAGGCCTACACAAACATTGCAGGCTATAGAAAATGCATGAAAAACACAAAACACACATAACAATAAAAAGTAGCAAAGAATCGAGAAAATGTTTGTATGCTTTGCTCTGATAACCTAGATAGTGCCTCACAGGTGCAAAGCAAATACGTCATACGTCAGAGACACCGAGACGCCATACGATACACGTGCAGAGAACTTCATTCATAAAACTACAATACGATGCCGTTAGATAACTACAACGAGCTCTGCCTTCAATGAGTTGCCATTGTTTGCGTCAAGCCTCCTCCACTTGACGTCAATTGACAATAAATTTGCACAAATTTAACCATAACAAGGTGTAGATCGTTTCAATTTGAAAGCATAATTCTACTGCAATTAAATACAATATACCTGAATCACTTAGCTGAAAGGGACAGTCAGATTCTCTTCAAACTACAGTATCAGCTTTCCAATAACATCAATGCTTTCTTGTCAACCAAAGATGACAGTTTAAATTGAATCTCACTATAAAAGACTTGTACAGAGAGTCGATTTGTGGAAGCATTCTGTAGATACAAATTATCCTTCAACTACAGTAATTGGAAGCTATTAGACGTAATTAGAAGTAATTAGACGTGTAAACATTAGCCCCATAATGGGAAATGAACTGTATAAGTACGGTATTTATTAAGGATATGACCCTAAACATTAACATGTCTTTGATCTTATCTGAGAGCTTTTAAAAAGTAACGAGGTACTCTAATACAAGTGAGTGGCACCAGGCGCCAATGTGAGATTCACTTCAAAATGCCAGCATTAGTTGCAAGGGAAGCTGCAATGCTTGCTATAAGGAATGCTTGTTTTATCATCCCTGAAAATAAATCTGAAATGTATTATGTGTGCATGTATATAGTAATTAGAGTGTGTTTTAACTAAAGCACCAATATACTATCTTCAATACAGTATAGTTTTAGTATCAACTGTATACACAGTCTTCACAGTGTTCAAATGAAATCATTCCAATTACAAGCTACCACTTGTAACGCTCCTTGGGGGGGTTTCAATAATATTTGAGTAATGCCCCAAATGGAGACATCACATGTATAAAAAAAATCTTATACTGAATCCTCTGTGTTCTAACTTGAAATTTGTAAGCGTGTGAATGAACACTATGAGGACACCAGACTGAGTAAGTCAGTACAAGATTTAATACAATCATCCAAATCGCAGGAGGCATAAACTCTCACACACCCTTGATTCGTCCAATGACTGATTGTATGAGATTAATATTCTTTTCAAAATGTAGGTTGCAGTGTAGCGATTGCTAGACACTGGGTTCGGTGATCTTAAACTATTACCTGTATGAAAACGGTATATAAAACCAGACAGGTCGAGCAAAAATCTTGATGCATATAATTTGCGGGACTGTGCCTCTAATAAATTCTGAAGGGCTAGGATAGGTTTGATAGACCAAATGCCATTCAGAAAATATTTCGAGATCAGAATCTTTTCGAACTGTATGCTCTACTGTGTGGAATTATTACTACAGCTGCATCTGCTCTGTAGTAGAAGGTTTGCTCCTAAGTTAAAGTTGGGCACAGAAAAAAGCTGATATATTAGCAGGTAAGGACAGAGAATATGCAATCTCGATCTGACCCTACTCAATATTTCCACTTAAATCTGTTCCTTTGTCCAAATTTGGATCAATTATTTCAATGATCGTCTTTGATCGGCTCCTAACAAGTGCGAACATGCCAGGCACAAAATTTGAAGGGCTAAAGAAATAATTGAACTCAGGAAGCAAACTACTAAATTCAAAATATAATGAATTATAATAATAATTGACAAACAGTGCAGTTTCAGGATTTGATAAACAGGTTTTAAATACGCTAAAATGCTGTGCTATCATGCACGTTTTACGGACTTTAAAAATTCTTATAAAGGAAATTGAATTTCTAATTCTTAATACTAAAAGCGCTTGTCGATGTGGCCAATCATTTAACAAAGTAAAAAATTTCTGCACTTTTTCGAAGCAAAGGATGAGGCCCCATGAATAAAAAGATAACTCACGTTATCCTTCCTGGTGTAGTAGTTTCTTTAAATTAAATTATATAATCGGCGGCTCGTTCAAGCTTTGGTCTTCAGCATGTGGGGAATTTTCAAATTAATTATTTCCTTCACCAATCAAATAATGAACAATTAAAATGTAAATTTCCAGAAAGCAATCAATTGAAACATAATTTAAAAATGTAATAAATAATATTGCCTCAAGTATTGGCTTACAATTAAAATACATAGAATTTAATGAACAAGAATCTCACTAGATATGGTAACTTTAAAATAAGGGTCTTAACTGTGAAGGAATGAAAAGGGAAGTGTTTCTTACTCCTTTAAGCTTTTGGCTGAATAGTTCCGTTTAACTTAATTTGCATAGAAATTCTGCTATTGGTAGAATTAGTATGACATAGACATTACGTCACAGACGAGTAAGAAAATAGTTCTTGTTTTACAATGAATAAACTTAAATTATCTTTTTTTATAGGTGAATAAATTTTCTTCATATTTCCCCTTATGCAACGTACATGTGTTACTACAACATAATAAGACCAGTTAAGTCGCTGATAACAGATTAGACTACCATGTTTGAATTCAAAGCCACTGATCAATTCCATCTGGATTTTTTATGTTCAGTAAAAAACCTGATCACAGATTAGTGATCACAGATGAAACACAGAACGGAAAGTCGGCTAGTATCCTGACGCCATAATCCGCCATCTTGAAAGAAAGTGTAGCATTGTAATACAGCAGTAGTTTTAATTTCTAACAAGATGATGCAGTCATGTGCCGTGGTCTTGGTGCACTCAAATCTTGGTTAGATTGATACCTTCCATTTTGTGTGTATTCTGTGGCTGAACAGTTGCTCATGAGTCATGAATGACAGATGTTTCCCCTGTTGACCATATTTTGTAAACAAAACTAGAACTTGACCTATTTCATTGTGATCAATTAAAATGGAAAACCATCAGGTGATTGGAGTAGTTTTAAATGCTTTGTAAAATATTTTAAATGTTATTGAATTTATGTAATCATGCATTTCTCTGCTCCCAAATACATTATAATGGAGTCCATTATTATTTGTAAACAACCTCGTATTCAGCAATGTCTGTTTACGTTCAGCTACTCTATTTACCTTCTTTTCCATGGGTGGAAAAGTATGATTAACTGATCAGTGGAAGAACCGGATATGACATATTTTTTTTCTTATCAGTTAGACCAAAGACCTTGAAGAGGTATAAACGCACAATACCTATGCCTTCCCAATGCTAGCTCTTACTTGAAATTAAAGGTTCCATTGAGATATTTTAGCGCGAGATATTATATAATAAATTTTTTTGTAATATTATAGATCACAAAAATCTTCAAGATCTTTAGTATGTAATAATCTTCCAGGCTGTCCCCTTAATGGCCGATAATTCCAAAAAATGTAGCGCTGCATGTGAATCTATGCATCGCTCAATGACAAAACAGTACTTCCTTCAGAGCCACGTTGACTCACCGATCTCATCGTTCACTCACCGATCATTGCCTTTGAACTCAACCATTGTAATCTCTTTTTGGTGTCACTTTTCTGACTTATGATTGGCTTAGACTGGTCATAGAGATTCATACATCAATCAGTTTTGTTAATTATACAATAATCATATAATATTATTTTATTATTAGCGTATGGCAAAACAAAAAATCATATAATATTAATATTTCATACAAAAGATTCTTATTCTAATCATAAATAACAAAAAATGAATATTGTTGCTCTTATCAATGATAATGCTTGTACCATGATCTGGCACATTTTTAGTATAATTAAACATGTTGTATATTTCCATTAATAAATAATTTTAACAATGATAAATATTTTATTTTTTGAAATTCTTATCCCTTTTACAATAGTTCTTAGTTTTAGAAGTAATTATATTTTCATTTGTCTCACACATAAAATCAGTAGTACAAAGAATCATTTAGCCGATTTTTTGATGGCATTCAAAAAAGCTGTTCAATAATGTAAACAAAATGGTAACCTCTAAATTTGATGGTTGACTCCAAACAGTTTATAAATTATTCGCAATGAATTACAATTTTTCAATAAATAATTCCTTTAAAATATGCCATATAGACCGGTGCTCTTATCTCAATCTCAGCTGTTGATAAGTTAGCCTTATTGCTTAGCAGGTAATAGTACATATTTGATACTCTTTCTAACTTTAACAATGATAATATCTTATATTTCATTACTTTATTCAATTTCATAGTTTTCAATAAATTCAGGATGTCACACACTCTATGAAGATAAAGTAATTATTGGATTGGTGAAAGCATTAATTGGCATAAATCTGATCTTTTGGGCCTGAACATTCCACTGACTTTAGTTGCAAAATTGAAGAATTATCAAGTTGGTTTAAACAATTCTATTTGATAGTTTCAAGTTTCAGTAATAATAGAGAATAGTTTAGTATTTTCAGTATACTCAGGGTGCTGGAGTATTTGAATTTGACTTAGAAATCGTGGTGAATTGAATATTTGAATGAAAATGAGCCTAACAAATTTGAACCCTACCATATATGTGGGGTTTCCCAGTGCCTAAGTTGTATCATCTTTCTGATAAAAGTTGTTTATAACTTCTCTAAATCAGCATTTTTTTCTGCATTCAGTCTGCACCAAACCGATATTAGAATGTGGTGGATTCACAGAGGATTGGCAGCCTTGATTGCAGGTTGATTAGTTTGTGCTTTCTTCCCCTTCCCCCTCTCCCAAAGAGGCAAGATAACCTCTCTCCCTCACCCCTCCTTCATCCTCCCCGTTTATATTTCAACCCAGCACTTCAAGAAGCGTGCTCGAGAAGTCAACAACGTTTCATTCCATTTCTCCTGTTCCGTGGCATTTGAGTTGAATGCAATTACCTTGTTCCGTTTCATGATATATGTACAATATCATATAGGCCTACACATGAAGACAGGATATCAACAGTAACTTCTACACTCGAGATATACAGTCCACTTCCTCGCCAGTTCCAAGGTTAGTGCAAATTGATAGACTTTCTTGATAGACTTGGGGCTGTCGACGTTTTTGTGAATTTAATCTTAACTGTACACCAATCCATAGGTTTGGGGACAGGACGAGATTACCACATGGTCCTCCGGGCCGGATATGTTCTATTCCCAAGAGATTTATTTTTCAATTTAAATTTCAATTCATTAATAGTAGAGTTACTTGTTGATACATGCACTGATATCCATGTTAAATCCAGTTACAAAGTTCCTTTCCAAATTTCCTTGTTTATCTAATCAGTTACTTAGTTACAATGGCAAGCCCACAAGCCTTGCTTACTATTCATGTGAAGAAGTAAGAAACTTTGTTTAGCCGTGTTCAACAAGCTTATGACTTGTTGAAGGACATCAATGATCCTAAAATTCAATCTCAATTTTTGATAAGAAGCATATCTATTGAAAATACTGTGAAAGAATATTCTGCACTCTCAGATGAAATCAATGAATTATCTATTCAAGTTGAACCTACTAAAGAACCTGAATATCAATCACTTACCGTTATTGATAATTTATCCTGTGCAATAATAAATGCTCATGATAAATTGAATCAAATTAAAAATGAGAAACCGAAGGAGAAAAGTGAACCCTCAACTTCAACCTCTCATTCTCCCCGTTTGAACATGATATTACCTCCAACTGAAATAAAACCGTTTGATGGCTCTGATATTTCAGACTGGCCTAGATTCAAAAATATCTTTTCATCATTGATTGTGGATGATAAATATTATTCTCCTGTTCATAAATCTCATATTTTGCATAATTTGTTGAAAGGCGAAGCAGCCAGAGTAGTGGAATCTTTTCAGATAAGTAGTGATTTTGATTTGGCTAGGAAAACTCTATGCAAGCGTTATGAAAGTGATAGGGTGCTAGCTAACTACTACGTAAATGAGATTTTGAAAACTAGTTCAATCCCATTTAAACCTTCGTTACAATCGCTTCAAGATTTTCTTGTTAAAGTAGGTGATAGTATTACCACTCTGAAGTCGTTGAAAGTTCCCGATTTGGCTGATTATATTTTGTACTCATTGGCTATTCATCAATTGGACAAAATATCACGTGAATCGTTTGAGCTCGAGGTAGCTGATAAGAGCTTTCCTTCTTGTCAACAGTTGATTGATTTCGTGAATAAGAGAGTTAGATCTTATCAATTATCTGCATCTGATGTGCCATCTGTTAATGAACAAAAATCTATCGAAAAGCTGAAAAATAAGTCTTTTCAGAAAAAGGTTGTCTTATCTACTCAGGCTGATAACAGTGTTCGAAATAAAAGCAGCTTAGTTACTTGTGAATTGAATGATAGTGCTGAAAAAAAATGCTCATTTTGCAACTCAACGAATCATTTGTTATTCAAATGGCCTGCTTTCTTGAAAAGAGATCCAAAAGCTAGGAATGAATTTATTAAATCATTGAGAGTCTGTTTCAATTGTTTCTCCAAATTTCACGCTGTAAACCAATGCAAGTCTAAATAGTTGTGTTATTGTGGTCATATGCATAATAAATTACTTCATTATCCTCGTAGTAGTGATAATAGCCGTTCGAATTCTCCTGTTCGTTATCAGAAGTCTACTGATAACATCTCTAAAGTTGCTTTGAAATCGAAATCCGTTGATTTGATTACTCAAACTGATAGCACTATGAATGTTGTTGAGAATTCAAATTCTTCTAAGCATTGTGGTATCACTGATAATGTTATTGATAAGTCATTAATTGTTAGTTTAATTCCTAAAACGAGTGTTGTTCTAGGTACTGCTCAAGCAGTTATTAAAAATTCATCTGGTTCGTTTATTGGTGTTCGTTTAATGATTGATTCTGGTAGTACTGCTAATTTCATCACAAAAGATCTTGTTATGAAACTTGGTTTATCTGTTCATGATTGTCATCAAAATTTCTCTGGTTTGAATTCCTCGAGTGTAGGGAATTCTTCTGGTGTTTTGAAATGTTTGTTGAAACCTAAGGGCTCAAATCACCCTCGTCTAGAAGCTGAGGCTTACGTGATTGATAAAATAGTTGGTTCATTGCCCCCTATTTATCCCAGTTCGAAAGTGCAAAATGAGTTGAAAAAATTCAACCTTGCTGATCCTGTGTTCTATGAACAAAGTTCCGTTGATCTTCTATTGGGATGTCAGTTATTCAACAAAATATTACGTCATCATAGTCAAGTCTCATCTAGTGAAGAGTGTTTGTTTTGCATGATTCCTACCGTGTTTGGTGACATTATTTTGGGTGAATTTCCAAATCATTCCGGTCTTCTTGATCAGTCATTAACTGCATTAATGACGTGTCCCACCTCTGAGAACTCATTGAATAATTTGGTTCATAAGTTTTGGGAAAGTGAAGAAATTCCTAATCATAAATTTCCTACCCCCGATGATGAGTTTTGTGAGAAACATTTTGCTGAAACTCACACGCGTGATACTGAAGGAAAATATGTTGTTCATCTTCCTTTCAAAGTTGACACTAATCAACTCAAGTTTCATGAATCTCATGATGTTGCTTTGAATCTTTTTCTGTCATTGGAGCATCGTATGCTGCGTGATGCTCGTTTGAAATCTGATTGCGTATCATTTATGGAAGAGTATCTTCTTTTGGATCATATGGAAGTTGCTAAAAAACCAGGTAAATATTACATTCCTTATTTTTGTGTATTCAATCCGTCATCACCTACAACAAAGGTTCGTGTTGTATTTGATGGGTCTGCTAAAAAGAGTCACAATTTGTTGAATCAAGTTCTTCATTCAGGTCCAAAATTGTTAAATGACATATGTGATGTGTTAACTAGATTCAGACTTCACTCATTCGTATTCATGTGTGATGTTACGAAAATGTATCGTGCTATCCTCGTTGATGAAGAAGATCGTTCTTTCCTTCACATATTGTTTCGTAAAGATCCTTCTGATGATATTGTCGTTTATGAGCTCAGAACAATCACATATGGTTTGAAACCGTCTGGTTTTCTTGCTCAACGTGCTCTCATTCAACTGGCGAAAGATGAAGGAGATAAATTTCCGTTGGCAGCAGCAGCTATTCGTGATGATATATATCACAACGATTTTCTCACAGGTGCTAATTCGTTGGAAGAAATCTGTGAAATAAAATCACAACTTTGTAATCTTCTAAACTGTGCTCATATCAAGTTGAATAAATGGAGCAGTAATTCTCCTGAGTTCTTGGATTTGATTCGTTCTGAAAACACTCAAGTACCACTTCATATCAGTGATGAGCCTAATCCAAATGTGAAAGTTCTTGGCATAATGTGGAACCCAACTACTGATTGTTTTCATATTAAAGTCTCCGTTTCAGAGTTTCAAAAGAAAAACTCTAAGCGCACTGTTCTGTCCATTATCGCGCGTCTGTATGACCCTCTTGGTTTTATAGCTCCAGTAATATTCAAAATGAAATGTTTTTTACAAGAGCTGTGGAAGTTGGACATCGATTGGGATACGCCGATTCCTGTTGACTACAACGAATGCTGGAACAAGCTGATGAGAGAGCTTCCTGCTCTAAGTTCAATTTCAATTCCTCCATGCATTTATGGCGATGCTTTTTCTTGTCAAATACTTGGGTTTTCCAACGCAACACAGAAAGGAATCTGTGCTTGTATCTTCTTGAGAGTTGTGTCGTCAGAATCTACGGTGAAATGCTTCCTGTTGAAAGCTAAAACTAAAGTTGCGTCGTTGAAAACTCTGTCTATTCCTCGATTAGAGCTTCAAGCTGCATTGTTGCTTTCGCGATTGTATGTTTCAGTCCTTCCTTCACTGAAAAAATCAATCTTCAATCTACGTTTCTGTTCAGTGATTCAACTATTGTTTTATCTTGGTTGCATATACCTCCTTACAAGTTGCAAACGTTTGTTGCAAATCGTGTTGTGAGAATATTAGAGTTGACTAATATTTCAGATTGGAACCACATTGGTACTGATTTCAATATTGCCGATGTTGGTTCAAGAGGCATTTCTCCCCAAAACTTGTGCAATTCGCTCAAGTGGTTGATTGGTTCGCTTGATTGGTTCAATGCTCCAACGTGGTGTTCTAATTCGTTGTCATGTTGGCCGTTGTCATCTATGACTTACCCTGCTACTGAAATTCTGCCTGATGTAAAAAAAAATAAAGGTGTTGTTTTGAATATCACTGAAGAGACTGCTGTTATTCAGATAACACGTTTCTCCTCATACATGAGATTGTTATGTTCCTGTGCTTATGTTTTACATTTTGTGAATAACTGTAAAGCATCAATTAGTGGTGTCTGTCATAAATCAGGCGCACTTAGTGTTCAAGAGTTGAAATGTGCACAAATTTATTGTGTTAAAATTGTTCAAAAGTGTCATTTCAATCATGAACTCGACCTATTGAAAGAGGGTAAACCTTGTGATAAGAGTTTCCAAAAATTGTCTGTATTCTTGGATTGTGATGGTGTGAATCGTGTTGGTGGCAGATTGGTAAATAGTGCTTCAGGATATGAAGCCAAGCATCCTTGTTTGATACATAAAGATAGTCATTTTACTAAACTCCTCATTGAGTATTATCATATTTCTCATCTTCATGCTGAACCAAGAATAGTGCATGCTCTTATTCAGCGTTATTTTTGGATTGTTGGAGCACACAGTGTTATCAGAAATGTGATTTTCAATTGTACTCGTTGCCGTTTATTCAATGCAACTCCTGTTGCTCCCGTCATGGGTGATCTTCCCAGCTCTCGTGTTGTTCCCAGTGCTCCCTTTCTGAAGGCTGCGGTCGATCTAGCTGGTCCCTTCTCTGTCAAAGAGAGTATTCGGCCCAAAGCTCGTACATACAAGGCATACTTTGCACTGTTTGTCTGTCTGGCAACAAAAGCTTGTCACATTGAGGTGCTTAGAAGTCTTTCATCCGAAGAGTTTATTAACACTCTCCATCGTTTTGTTTCTAGGCATGGATTGCCCAAAGAAATATTCTGTGATCAAGGGACGAATTTCAAAGGTGCTGCGCAACAATTGAAGGGAATTGTTGAATTTCTCAGATCATCAGAAAATCAATCCAACATCTGTGATGTGATGTCATCTAAAAGCATCCAATTTCGTTTTAATATTCCACATGCTCCTTTCATGAATGGAATCTGTGAGTCTAATATAAAAAATGTGAAATTCCATTTGTTTCGTGAAGTGGGAAATTCGGTCCTAACTATTGTTGAGCTTTCCACTCTGTTGGTGAAAATTGTGGCGATACTCAATTCGAGACCGTTGTATGCGCTCTCTTCATCTCCTGATGACTACGAGGCGCTGACTCCCGGACATTTCCTTGTTCATCGCCCTCTGTTGGCGGTTCCTGAAATTGACGTGAGTGATGTCAACGAGCACAGACTGTCTCGTTGGGAAAAGGTTAATCGCTTCACTCAGAGATTGTGAAAGAGGTGGGAGAGTGAATACCTCCACACTCTTCAACAGAAGAATAAGTGGTTTGAGAGTGACACAAACCTTCAGGTAGGGCAGTTAGTATGGATTAAAAAGGACAATCCATCACCCTTTTCATACCTGTTAGGTAGAGTCACCAAAATCATAAGTGATGCTAAGGGTGTTGTGCGCTCAGCTCACGTGAAAACTAACTCTGGTGAGTATGTTAGGCCAGTTAGGAAACTTGCCCCTATACTTCCCTATTAGTTTAACCCACACACCAAGTTTTCCGTTTTCCTTTCCTATTTCTTTTTCCCTTCGTTTTATTTTTCTACCGTTCAGTGCATGTTGTTTTGTTTTTCTTTTACTTTTAAATTTTAGTTTTTTTTGAGTTTATGTTCTTGGAGATGGGGCATTCCAAGGCGGGCGGAGATGGTGGATTCACAGAGGATCGGCAGCCTTGATTGCAGGTTGATTAGTTTGTGCTTTCTTCCCCTTCCCCCTCTCCCAAAGAGGCAAGATAACCTCTCTCCCTCACCCCTCCTTCATCCTCCCCGTTTATCTTTCAACCCAGCACTTCAAGAAGCGTGCTCGAGAAGTCAACAACGTTTTGTTCCGTTTCTCCTGTTCCGTGACGTTCAAGTTGAATGCAATTACCTCGTTCCGTTTCATGATATATGTACAATATCATATAGGCCTACACATGAAGACAGGATATCACCAGTAACTTCTACACTCGAGATAAACAGTCCACTTCCTCGCCAGTTCCAAGGTTAGTGCAAATTAATAGACTTTCTTTTGGGGCTGTCGACGTTTTCATGAATTAAATCTTAACTGTACCCCAATCCATAGGTTTGGGGACAGGACGGGATTACCAGAATGTCTATATTATTAAAAATTGAAGCACTCAAAAATTGCTACTCTATCCAAGCACTTATCACTATTAATAATTTTCTAAAATTTTTAAAGGCAGAGAATCCTAAAAAAATTATTCAGTTAAAGCACTAGTTGATAGAAAAAACATTTAATTGAAAATACTTAGTTGATAGTAATAGCACTTTTTGTCGTTTTTGACAAACATAAACAATTCATTTTAGTTCTTTTAGTTCAGAATGCCCTCAGGGCAGCTTTCATTATGAAAGTTGACGGGTGTGGCAATCCCGGGGATACCCGAGCAAGTGGTGGATGCACAGTAGCTAGTTGGCTTCAACATCAAGTGCCAAGGTGATGGGATGGGTGGCAGACGTCTCACCATCATCGTGAGCATCCACTGCGGGAGGAGATATACCTCTTGAAAAATCTAGGGACCATCAAGCTCCGGATGGTAGCACCCTTTAAGGGCTCCTTCCTAGGGTTACTAGGTGGAAACCGGCCAATGGTCTCGAAGGCGGATGAGGAGTAATCCCAACGGCGGAGAGAGCGGAAGAGCCTAGGGAGAAAACCCAAATAAAATCCAGGGTGGGCAATGCTCTGTAAACTGTGGTGAAAGTAGTTTGCCTAGGAGAAGAAAACTCTACACAAATTGACTGGCCCTCCAGGTTGGGGGTTGAATCGTTAGGCCAGCCCCCTGACATTCACAAAAATTTTACTTGCTAAAAATCCCAATAACAAGCCTCGGAATATGGACTGGAATAAACGGAAACAAAAACATAGGACACGGAAACGATTGATGAATATTGGATGTTGGAACATACAGGGACTGAACACCAAACAGGAGCAGGTGTTCAAAGAACTCCTCCGGTACAAAATGGATATCGCAGTACTGAGTGAAACTAAGAAGAAGGGCCAAGGAAATAGCTTCAAAGATGGTTACATATACTTTTGGAGTGGAGTGGATAAATCAGCTAGGGCTAAGGCTGGTGTAGCCATGGCAGTAAGAAAGAACATGGAGAAAAATATAACAGACTGGAATCCTGTAGATGAAAGAATTATTACGGTTGACATGATAATATGGGGAAGAGAGGTGAAGATATTTGGTATTTATGCACCCACGGATGACTCTGATGTAAACACAAAGGACGCCCTTTTTGACAAACTCTCTGAGGAACTGATCAAAACAAAAAGCAGACAAGAAATAATCTTATTAGGGGACTTTAATGGAAGAGTAGGACAAAAAATAGACAGTGGAATAATTGGACGACATGGGGAGGATGTAGTGAATGATAACGGTATGAGATGGATTGAGTTGTGTGAGCAATATTCACTGAGAATATTGAACGGATTTTTCCAGCACAAGGATATACATAAGTATACTTGGACGCAAAATACAAGGAATCTGAAATCGATAATTGATTATGTAGTGATTAAACAAGACTCGGCTATAACACCTTACGATGCGAAAGTTTGGAGAGGAGCTGAATGTGGTTCGGATCATCGTCTTGTGAAAGCCCCGGTCAATATCAAATACAATAAGAGACAAAGACTGCAGGAACAGAAAAATAGAGGGGAAATCGCAACATCATACAATATAGATGGTTTAAAAAATGAATCCAAATTTCTTTATAAACTGCGTTTGGCACAAAAATTAAAAGATGACATTACCGGCACAGCAGAAGAAATGTATGATAATGTGAAGAACAAAATTCACAAGGCAGCAATGGAAGCATTAGGTCCAAAAGTAAAAACGAAACACAGTAATTATTGGTGGACTGACGATCTAAAAGATCTGGTGGAAGAAAAGAAGAAGCTGTATCATAAATTTTTGGTATCTAAGGATGTCGAAGACAGGAAAAATTATAATAGAATTAAATACACAGTGAAAAAGGAAATAATAAAAGCGAAAAACCAAACTTGGGATGAAAAATGTGCAGAAAAAAGCTCAATGATTGGAGGATCTAGGTCTAGGGAAGCTTGGGCCACTATAAACAATCTAAAAAAAAATTTGAATGAAAAAAGAAAAATTAATCCTATAAGAATAGAACAATGGAAGGAGCATTATAATAATCTTTTGACAGAGCACCGTACTGAATATCTAGAGACAGGAGTAGATGTGGAGGAAATAGTAATAAGAGAAGCAGAGCCAATTAAGTTGGAAGAAATAAAAACAGCACTGCTTAAAATGAAGAATAATAAAGCCCCAGGACCAGGTGATTTGCCTATCGAGCTAATTAAAAACGCCACCATGAGAATGCTGGAACTGCTGTGTGAAATTTTTAACAGGTGTTTGAAAGGAGATCAGATTCCTAAAGACTGGAAGATATCATATATACATTCCATTTACAAAAAGGGAAATCGAAGGGATTGTAATAATTATCGAGGTATTAGTGTAACATCATCCATTGGAAAGCTTTATGAAAGAGTTTTGAAAAATAGAATAGAACAGGAAATAATAGAAATAGAGGAGAAAAGTGGATTCAGACCAGGCCGTTCCTGTGTGGACAATCTATTCACCCTGAGACATCTAATAGAAAAGCGACTAGCAAGAGGTATGGAATTGCATGCTACTTTTATAGATCTGTGTAAAGCATTTGATTCAGTTCCATTACAGAAATTATGGCTCATAATGAAGGAAGCAGGCGTAAATAATGTGTTCATAAATGCAGTGAAAGCATTGTACAAGGAAAATCAAGCTGTAATAAAAATTGGCGATAAAAACTCTGAAACCTTTTCTCAAACCAAAGGGGTCAAACAGGGTTCCTGCCTCTCTCCAACCCTATTCAAAATTTATATGTGTACTGCTCTAAAGAAATGGACAAAAAAATGCAGCCCAATGGGAATTGAGCTGGAGGATTCCAAAATACATACATTCCTCTTCGCGGATGATCAGGTAGTTTTAGCAGAAGATCATCGGGACATGACCTATATGATAATAAAATTGATAGAAGAATACAAAAAATGGGGCTTGGAGGTTAACACAGAAAAGACACAATATATGCAGTTCGGAGGCACAGGACAGGATATTGAAACTGAAAATGGATTGATTAGAAATGTTAAGGAGTACAAGTACCTCAGCGTTGTTATTAGTGATGATGGAAGGGATAGAGTAGATATCATGGGGAAGATAAGGAAGGGAAAAAATATGATAAGAGCACTACATCCAATCCTATGGAATAAAAACATAACCAAAAATACAAAAAAAAATATATACCAGGCAATGATTGAGCCAGTCATGACGTATGGGTCAGAAGTGTGGTGTGTGGACAAATTAACATCTCAAAAACTTCTTTCAGCGGAAATGATGTACTGGAGGAGGAGTTTAGGATTGACGTTGCTGGATCGAATCAGGAATGATATAATAAGAGAGAGAATGAGCGCAAAAAACACGATAATGGATGTCATTGGAGAGGAACAATTAAAATGGTATGGACACCTGCGCAGAATGAATGAAGGAAGACTTCCTTTGCAAGTATGGAATTGGGTACCAGCGAACAGAAATAGGCGTGGAATACCGCGAAAGAAATGGGTATCCAATGTCCACATTGAAATGGAGAGTAGAGGTCTCTTTGAAGGAGACTGGATAAATAAGGAAAGATGGCGATTGGGGTGCGAGAAGCGACACAACTGAAGTTGCAAAAACTCGCTATATATATATATATATATATTATATATATATATATATATAATATATATATATATATAGTTCAGAATTCTCTCTTTTAGTTCCAGAATTACAATCAATTTAAAATTCCAGAATTATTAATATTGTAGTGTGGGTAAGTGTTTTCTATAAGATTAAATATTACAATAAGTGATGGTTTATATTCATATTGTAATTTATACTGTATATCATCCTGTATCCTACACTTGTACTGAATCATGTACATACAACTGATTCAGTATTTGTGGAAGGAAATAGAATTCCTAAAAGGAAATAAATTGTAACACCAAATTGTTACACTCTAGTTTAATAACTTAATCTTTGATCTACCTGCACACAATCAAAAATTTATCTACCACATTGATTTATACCATTAAGGGCCGTTTGCACAGTGCAAGCTAAGAAAGCTTATCTGGATTTTTTTTGGTTTAAACTAAAATTCCGATTGCACAGTATCAGTTTAAACTCTGTGTTGAGTTTAAACTCTTGGAAAGTTTAATTAAACCAAATAATTTGGATAAACTTGACATCATTCTGTAAATGGGGAAACAGCTGATAGTAAATTATTTTTCAACGTTTGTTTTTACCCTATTACCATAGTTAAGGAAAGTATTGCTTTCCAAAAAAATCTGGTGTGGCGCACTCACACAACTTTCCTTGCCGTTATGAAAATTGATCACCTGACGCTAGTGTGCACGCGCATCTCAAGTCTACTTATAAACAAAGATCTGAGCCAGCTGGTGACAGGACAATAACGCTGGAGACATACGAGGTCTTCTATCTCTTCATAGTGAATCAATAGAATCAACAGTTGCCAACAGTTTGCAATTGAAATAATAACATTTTCTAGAATTTCGTGCTTATTTTCAATTTTAGGTGAAAATGTTACTGAACATTAATTGTAGAGATTTTCATGTTTAATCTTTTCCACTCAAATTTTGTTGTTAAAATCTCATCTGAAGCCTGATAATAAATTGGGAATCTAAAATCGAACTTTGCATAGATGAGGCGGAGCTGCTGAAATTTTTACAGATATGAGACTAGTGGCAGTTGATAGAGCTCATCAATTACTATTTTTGGTATAAATTTAATCGAAATCGTTGGAGCTGTATTTGAGAAAATCGCGAAACCCCCTGTTTTTGACAACATTTTCGCATTTCAGCCGCCATCTTGAATTGCATTTGATCGAAATTGTTCGTGTCGGATCCTTATAGGGGAAGGACCTTAAGTTCCAAATTTCAAGTCATTCCGTTGATTGGAAGAGGAGATATCGTGTACACAGACGCACATACACTCATACACACACACACACACACACACACACACACACACACACACACACACACACACACACACACACACACACACACACACACACACACACACACACACACACACACACACACCACACACACACACACACACACACACACACACACACACACACACACACACACACACACACACACACACACACACACACCACTTGATTAGAATTTTTTATGTACACACCACTTGATAGAAAATAAGACAATTTTTAACAGTGGTCTTTGATCAGAAAACATTTTCTTAGAACACATATCAGAGATGTTCTTCTCTCGAAAGATTTTTAATAAACAAGGAAGACCTTAGTAGATTTTAAGCGTAACAAAATAACTTTTTTTTACATTCTAAAATATATTTTTTGGTGCCAACTGAATATAAATTGTATCTAATAGTAATATAGCATCCCATCATTTTATGAAGAACTTCTTGATCGCTTTTCACTTTTATTACCGTATAGCTTACAGCTCTTTGGATTTGGTACGAGGAAATAGTAGCTACATAACCACAATTTACTGATGGTTTGTAAACAAATAACAAATTTCCTGTAAAATTACCCTTCCTGATATTATAAACAATGACATTCTATTACCAACTTAACGCTAAACTAGTTTAACTTAAACTGGATTCGTAAATGCTCTGAGAAAACCGATTCAAGTTTAACTTTTAGATTAACTTAATCGAGTTTAGCAGTCTATACTGTGCAAATGGCCCTAAAATGTTAAAATATTGCAAAAGGAAAGTGAAGTGTTGGTCTTTCATTTTTATAAATCCTTCTCAATGCCATAACATTGTTATGTACACACGTGCGTATGTTGTGCGTACAGTAATAGCATATTTGAACAACTGAAACTTTGTTTTATGCTTCAATGCTTGACAATTTTTTACAAATAATAATGAACGTGTCCCTGGCCTAAATATCTCAATATATATGTTCACTTCAATTAATTGGGATTCTGCAATCACAACTCGCTTCATTGCATTACAACCTAAAAAATTGAAACCAATAGAAATATAGTATCTTACTATCTTCATTCAGTGGAATTTATACTGGCGACCCTTTTCAAGTAGATTATGATAGCAATATAGGTTCATAATTTATTGAGCTCTTCTGGCAAGTATTTTATTGTCCGATAAAAACAACACAAAAAATTTATTAATGCAATAGAAAGTTACTGATGCTTTATTTGTTGCTTGATCGTACCAAGGACATCTTCAATGAACTTGAAACGAATTGCTTTTGTTCTACATTATGAATTGACTAGGCTAACGTACAAGTAATCAATTATGCATTGTACCATACCATTGGTAAACACACCACTTGTAACATGTGCTATTCGCCACTGTCGCATTGAACCAGTGGAGTATTGTCAATAAAAATTGAATAGACTGTGATATCTATTAGGGGATAAAAAGAGAATAAACTCTTGTATCCGACAAGCTTATTTTGTCACAGCTAAGCATTATAAAGTATGAACTTCGAATGGATTAAATGAACTTAAAACTGTATTTGATCCGGCCTTCAAATCATTCTTCTATATAATTTGATATAATAATAATAATAATAATAATAATAATAATAATATTTTTATTCAACACAGTACAGTACACTTTATAATATACAGATGAGTAACGTCAGGTCTTAATAGGTAAAAATAATAAGTAACTTACACAATAAAAAGCACACATGGAAGACTAGAGTAGGCCTACCTACAAACTATGCTACCTTCTATCACTAAAATCCTTCACACTGTAGTAGGCTTGTGAAAAAAGGAATTTATACACTTTACTCTTGAAAATTTTTATATCAGACAAGGACTGCAGCTCGGTAGGTAAGTCGTTAAACAACTTAGCTCCAATATAAGAGGGCATTTTCTCGTACAGCTGCAGTCGGTGTTGTCTCAAAGACAGTTTATTCCTCCCTCTGGTGTTATAAGTGTGGATATCAGCAATTGTATTCAGATCAGATAAATGCTTATGAGTAAAAATTAACAGTTTGAAGATATAAATTGATGGTAGCGTAAGTATATTCAAGTCCACAAAAGCCTCCCTACCCGAATCATTAAACCCAAGACCAGCCAGGTAGCAGATTGCTCTTTTTTAAAGCTTGAATACCCTTTGGAAGTGAATATTTGGACACCCACCCCACAATTCAATACCATACGCTGCATGGGAAACAAATAAGGCAAAATAAACCATTCTTGAAACGGATAAAGGTACTAATTTCACCATATTTCTTAATACAAATAAGCCTTTGCTTAATCTATTTATTAATTTTTCGACGTGCGAATCCCATGCAAGTTTTGAATCTATCCCTAGACCGAGTAGATTAACAGAATCTGTATTTTCAACAGGATCACAGCCGATGTATAGCTTGGGCTCTATATGGCTATGTCTAAGGCTGAAATTTATTAGTCGACTTTTTCTCGAGTTTACTGAGAGGAAAAGTGAATTGAAATATTGAACTAAACTGTTTGATAACAGATTACATTTTTTCTCGAGTTCCTCTAAACTAAAATCGGAAAAAATTAAGGAGGTGTCATCTGCGTATAATGTGAGTTTATTTTGTGGAACTGCTAAGGAAATATGGTGATTTCAATTGCGATACGTGATATTTCAATTGCGATATAAGGTGATTTCAATTGCGATACGTTGAATGTTGCCCCTGGCTCTGTTGAGGAGCATTATATCGATATTTTGAGTGACGCAGGATTTGTGCCCTGTATTGACAAGATTACACGGCCGGCCAGCGGAACCTGTATTGACCACTTTTTTGACAAGCTTCCGCGTTTCTTCAATGCATCTTCTGTTATTCTGCAGTCCTCGGTTACCGATCACTATGCTATTTGCTTGAATATATTATCGACAAAAACTCATAAGCCGCCTAATACAGATAGAGTCATTATTAAAACAGACTGGAAAAAGGTGAGGAACACACTTTCTAGTCACAATTAGAATAGAGTCATTGAACAAAACAACGTTGACAATGCAACAGATATTTTCATTGAATCTGTACAAAACATAATTGCCGAAAAATCACATGAAGTAATAGTTTCATCTAGAAATACTCAACTCAAACCATGGATAACTGCTGGACTAGTGAATTCTATTCGACATCGTGATAAACTCAGTAAAAAACTCAATAGACAACCATTTAACTATCTCCTTAGAAATGAGTTTACTCAATTTAAAATTTTCAATGTCTTTTGTGCACAAAATCCGGCTAAATCTTTCTGGAAGATAAACATCTGTTGTACGTAGTCCGGTACCCAGATTTTGTTACAATTTTTATTCAACAATCTCAGAAAGCTCTCCGATTGCATCTCATCCTCTGTCTCCACTTCCCCCTCCTCCCTCAAGAGAGGCACGATCGAGCTGTGCTCCTCCTCTTCCAGCACACGTTTCTGTTGAAGAAATATTTCATTAGATTCTTATTTGTTTCAGATTTTCCATCATCAAATCATACAAGAGAGAGAGAGAACTTGCTCAACAGATTCACTACTCAAAACTGAAAGTAAGTAATAACTCGGAAATTCTCCGATTACTTGAACTCAATTCAAATTGCTAGATAATTGACTCGAAAAATTTTTCAGTTCATTACAATCAACTATGCATGTGATCAGATTTTTCATTATTCGAATCAGTAATTGATATTAAAGTTATGCAGAAAACATCAATATTTCGGTTCATTACAATCAACTATGCATGTGATCGGATTTTTCATAATTCAAATAACAATGTATTATTCGAATCAATTTTTCAGTTCATTACATGCACATTTTTATCAACAATAATTTTGTTTCACACAAATATTAACAGTTTATGCATGTGATCGGATTTTTCATAATTCAAATAACAATGTATTATTCGAATCAATACGAAATTACTAAAACATGTTTATTTTGAATTTTTATCCAAATTTCAATGCAACCATCATGAAATTTATCTGTGTTCGGATTGTTTTGATAGCACAATTAGAAGTCAAGCTCAGTCTTGACTTCGCTCACAGTATAAGAATCAGTAATTTCATAGTTCAATTTATTCAATAACATAGACTTGTAATGTGCACAAAAGATTTTATCCATTGGAAATTAGTTTTAAAAAAACTAATTCCCATTTTATAAAGATTTTGTGCACATTACATGTTAATACAATAATATATTTCTTTAAGCTAACCTTTGATTGAGTGAGCACGGGCTCGTGCTCGAAAACTAGCCTCCTCTCACCGGCTGCTTGCTGGGTTAGTTGACAGCACATATATAGCATATTTACCATATGACAGCATATTTTTGAAATAAAACTTACTTATTGATTTCTAATATTTGGTTGCAGTTATTAAATATTTCATTGTTTTTCACAGCATTTTCTCACCTCACAACTCGGTTTCCGGTCTCATAAGCAGTTGAGCTCTCGTGAGGGAAACATACCTGCATCGAGAGAAGCATAGCCGAGGAGCTAGCTAAGCTGAGACGATACCTGAGCATAGACAACCACAGTCGAGGAGCTACCTGAGCTGAGAGAAGCATACCCGAGGAGATAGCTGTCATTTCGTCAAATCAACACATGTAAGTACATTTTTACTTTAATTTTATCCTTCGAGGACAAAAAACCTCCTACAATATACTGCATGCATGCGATTTTACCTCATCTTTACGATACGCTATATCCGGAACATCCAACCCCCGCTCTTCCTTCTTACACTCTTCATATAAACAAAACAGTAAATGCATTACTTTTTCAAATGGATTTTCGATAATATATTTGCAATAGACACATTGCAGATAGAATGGATTTTATGTAAGAAATAACCATTTCTTGCAAAATACTCTGCTTTATTGCATAATGATTTACAAAAGTCACAAATATCATAATGAGTTATAAAAGTTAAATATCTTTCTTCATATTCTCGTAGAATATTATTATCAAAATTCTCCTCTTCATTGTTATATTATCTTCCTTCTACAGTTCGGGCTGTACCTTGCATGTTCTATTGCTGGTATGTCACTTTCTTCCCATTTTCCCAAACAAATTGAACAAATACACATCGCAACAATGTCTGGTGCAGAGAGAATATAAATCCCTCTTTCGCCATGTTTTCCGCGGACAAATGTGGAGAAGATTTCGACCATCTTTTATCAAAAGATAATAATCTTGATCTTTCATACAACATTATGTGATCTTGAGATATCATTTTCACACACAGCCTTCTTCTACCAATGTCAATTCACAACTAAACATGCTGTTGTACTCTATCTCATCCTGATTGTTATTCTTTTGTTTTTCAGAATCATGCCGAGGGAACGCAGACTACATGGCGTGAATTCAAGCGCAGTCCGCCATTGCATCACCCTCGATGACGAGCCTGAGGATATCAACATCACCAACGTGCTTGAGAGGTCGAAATGTCGAGTTTTCGACATAATGAGGGAACATGCAGCACGCCATGATGGGAATGTAAAGTGGTTTATAGTATTAAATGTTTTGCTGTATAAATTAGTGGTGATGGATGACAAGCAGGTTGGTGAGACTGTCTCATCTCTAATAAATCTACATAGTTACTCCAACATAGCGCTAAACGTGCTTGAGAACTATGAAGATTTTAATAAGCATTTTTTCTTGGCTGTGAAAAAAATCCTCTCATCTTTCGAAAATTTCGTAAGACATGGGAGTGGATGGGTGCTAAAGAAAATTGAATCACTGGATGTGAACGTGATTAATTTAATCCTATATACACATCCAGTTTCATTCAAACACCCAGTTTTGGAAAAACAAAAAATGTATTATAAATGTCAAAAATCTGTCTGACGAAAAATGCTTTTTATGGTCAGTGCTCGCGTATTTCAATAAGAAGCCAAGAAACTCAGACCTGAGTGTAAAGTATTTGAGCAAGTTTGCTCACACACTTAATACGCGAGGAGTAAATTTCCCGGTGACGACACGCAATATTAAGAAATTTAAAATACTCAATCCGGATATTGCAATTCACGTCATCGCGTACGAGAACAAAGAGTTTTTCCCCTTCCGTACAAGCATTCTCCGCACTTGTAAGCACCAAATTAATCTTTTAATGCTAAAAGGTGATGCAGGAAAAACTCATTTCTGCTTGGTAAATACCGCGAACGGGAAAAACGGGCTATCGCGTCTTCTCTCCCACCTTTCAAAATGCGACGGTCAAGTGCACGTATGTAATTTTTGTTTCCATAGATTTACATCGAACAAATCTAAAAATTGTGATGGTAAAGCAAATTTGATGAAACATGTGGAACTTTGTTCCAAGTTTCAATCACAGCGAGTTTCATATCCTAAACGCGGAGAGACAATTAAATTCAAGAAACTAGGTGCCACATTGAAGAAAAAGTACACCATTTACGCGGATTTAGAAACTTATGTTGTTATATCGATAATAATGATGATGATGAATCCAATTCTGATGAAATTACTTGTAGTTACAAAGAAAACGGCGTCATATTCCCTGCGGCTATTGTTTCGTTGTTATAGATGTTAACGGGAAATCCCTACGGACCTGTACTCCATAGATCGAGTAGTTTAGACGAAAAAATCATGGAGAAATTTCTTCAGGAAATTACAGATCTCGGCGACATTTTGTATGAGGATATGAAAGGAGAAATTCCGATGCAAGCTTTATCCGAAAGCAAGAGCGCGAATTTCAAAATTCGGTAAACTGCGGGCTTTGTGCTGAACCGTTTTTAGACAGCGATATTAAATGTCGTCACCACGCACTGAACCAGTAATTACTGTGTGCGGCACATGTTTCTTGTAATTAACAGCTCGTACTCCGGAGTACATTTCGTGTTATTTTCATAATTTCTCTGGTTTTGATTCGCATTTTATTCTGAAATCGCTCGGTAAATGTAAAAAAGAAATTTCCTGCATCGCAAATACGTCAGATTGATTTTTGACACTTTCAGTAGGCCAAATTAAATTTTTAGATTCCTACAAGTTTATGTCTGAATACTTGGAAGTATTGGTGCATAATTTGGTGCAAAGTACAGACATGGAAAAGAAATTTGAACATTTATTTTCAGTATTTCATGATCCCCCACACAAACACAAACAACTCTTGTTGAAAAAAGGAATATATCCTTAGTCATACATGAGCTGTCCCAAAAAATTCGCGGAAACATCGCTTCCTCCCATCGAATGTTTTCATAATGATTTAACTGATACACCTCTGTCTCGTGAAGAATATGAGCATGCGCAAAGAGTGTACTCAACATTCAAGCTGAAAAATCTGGGTGAATATCACGATTTTTATTTATGTTTGGACGTAATGCTATTAGCGGTAGTTTTTGAATCCATGAGGTCTACGCTTTTTAGCTCATACGGCCTTGATGTGACCCATTTTCTTTCTCTCGCGCACTTCACCTGGAATTGCATGCTGAAACACACTAAAGTTCGAACTAGAATTGATTACTCATCCTGACATGCATCTTATGTTTGAGGCAGGGATGAGGGGTGGGGTGTCATTCATCGGTAAATGTTATTGTGAAGCGAATAACTAACATCTACCCGAAACATACGATCCTTCAAAACCGAGTAATTATCTGCTTTATATCAATGCAAACAGTTTATACTCGGAAGCTATGAGCCGAAGCTTACCTGTTGGAAATTTCAAATTCCTCTCAGAGGAAGAAATTTCCAAGCTTGATTTTGCGAATTTGGACAGCAATTCAGAAACCGGATATATAATAGAATGTGATCTCAGTACCCTCAAGAGTTACATGATAAGCACGCCAGCTTCCCACTCGCACCTCTCCACCAAACACCGCCTGCGCGAATTGCTGTCAAACTACCAAACAAATGAGAACGGTCAAATGGAACCAAAAAGCTCATGAACACACTTTTCAACCATGAAAGTACATTGTTCACTATGTCAATTTAAGCTCTACCTTCAGCTCGGTTTGAAATTATTGAAAGTGCATCGCGTCATTAGCTTTTCCCAATCTCCCTGGCTGAAAAGCTACATCGACTTCAATATCCGGAATAGACAGAACGGAAAAATAAATTGAAATATCTTCTTTAAGGCCTGTTGCAATCTGATCTTTGGCAAGACAATTCAATCTAGTCATAAGCAAATCAATGTTAAAATTATCACGGATGAAAAATGGTTAGATAAGTACATTTCAAATCCACTATGTAAACACTGGCAAATAATTAGTCCGAACGTGATCGCGGTTTTCTCTCGCAAGTTGGAACTAAAAATGAACAAGCCTGTCTATTCCGGCTTTTCCGTACTGGAGTTGAGTAAATTCCATATGTACGATTTTTTCTATTGCAAATTACAAAAAATTATACCTTGGGATCGTATAGAACTCTGTATGACTGATACCGACAGTTTTCTTCTAAACCTAAAAGTCGAAGATGGTATCAGTTGATTAAAGAAAATTTGAGCCTTTTCGATACTTCTAACTATCCACCTTGCCACCCTTGCTTTTCCATGGAGAGAAATAAAGTTGTAGGAAAGTTCAAGGATGAGACTGCCTCAAAACCTGTCCATAGATTTGTAGGCCTAAGATCGAAACTTACTCCTTTTAGTATGTAACGAGAATGAAGAACCTGTAAATAAATGTAAGCAAAGGGTGTACAGACCTGAGTGAAATGTAGAAAACTTAATTTTAATTTATATAAGAAATCATTGTTTGAACATAGTGAACATGTAGAAAAATTTAATATGATGAGGTCCTATAACACACCATGTATCAGGTTGAATGTGCAAAAATCTGTTTGAGTCCTTATGATGATAAGAGGTACATTGCTGAGAACGGTGTTGACACTCTCCTTTTGGACATTATAGAGTGCCCACAACACTCTAACTGATTGCTCAGTATGTTCCGTGACAATCATCCAACACCACTAATTTTGATTTGACTGTTGTAAATATCATGAATATTATTAGATCTAAGCTAGCTTTAGAGCTTCATAGCGTGCCGCGTGTGAACTATGCCACTCGCAAATATGAACTGAAAAGTGAAAAAGACCTGCTTCAAGCCGACCTTATTGAGATGACAAGTTTATCACATTTAATAAGGGTTATAAATATATCTTAGTTGTTATTAATTGTTTTTCAAAATTTGCATATTGTGTACCATTAAAAGACAAGACAAGCCAATCTGTATTTAATGCTCTCGAACCAATTATTTCTAAAAATAAGGGAGTTAAGCTGTTCCAAACAGATCAGGGAACAGAATTCTTTAATTCAAAAGTTAAAGCATTATTAGATAGATATAGTATTAAACATTACCATGTTTTTAGTGATAAGAAAGCCTCCATAGTTGAAAGGCTGAATAGAACACTTAAAGCAAAAATTTATAGATATTTAACTGAGCGTGGAACCAAAAACTGGATAAGCAATCTAGACAGTTTAGTTCGTGATTATAATGCAACAACGCATTCATCCATTAGAATGAGATCTAAAGCTGTGAGGAAGAAAGATCGTAATCATGTTTTAATGTCATTGAATTCTGCATTCAATAGAAGATATAAATTGAAAAATTCAAAACAAAAATTTAAGCTAGGTGATATCGTGCGAATCTCACAGAGAAACGATTATTTTTCGATAAATCTTATAACATAAACTGGGAGAGCAGAGTATTTTGTGATTCACTCTATAATTCCTTCTAAACTATAACCTACTCACTGAGAGATCTAACGGTGAAGTAATTAGTGGTCGGTTTTATGCAGAAGAAATTAAAAAAACACAATTAAATGAATCGGAGAGAGAGACAAGTGTTTGATTGAAAAATATTAAAACGTGATAAAAAAGGATGTTAGTGAAAGGATTGGATTTTCAACACCTAGTTATATTAGTAAAGATCAATTATTAGATGAAAAATAATCTATGTAAATATCATGTACATTATTGTAAATAATCTATTAAATATCATGATGTACATCCGTTGAAATATAATAGAAGTGTTATATCAAACATTGGTTCTCATTTCAATCCATAGTTTCATTTCGTAATATAAGAATCTTTGCACACTCAATAGCCCATAAGCAGGAAAAGAGGGTGGGGAACAGAGAAGGTAGATACATCCATCCTCTGTCTGATGATGATGATGACAGGAGGTGGAGAGTGGTGTCTACATTCCAATCTCTTGATATGCCCCTCTATGCTAATGCATGTGTGCTCGGTCATTGCTCTCATTCATAGCGGTACTGATCTAACTTTTGTAAAAATTTTCAGTAGCTTATCAGATCACGTTCTGTACGTTTGTTATCATGAGTCAAATACCAATTGTTAACTTTGATAAATTAATTACAGATAAAGAAAAGCCTGCATTTTGTAAAAATGGAGACTTACTTCCTCATAATGCAAGAATGTTAATTATTTCTCCAGTGCTGGAGAAAAACAAATCTATTATTTAATTTAGTATTTGCTGAAAATGGCTTAAGATTTAAGCACATTTACTTATTTAGCAAGAGCTTATATCAACCAAAATATGTTTTTCTCAAGAAGGTATTTGCAGGTTTGAAAAATATCTGATTTCACATGAAAGAGGATGTGAACCAAATTCCCCATCTGAACCGTATCCCCGAATATAGCTTAGTAATTTTTGATGACTTACAACTGAGCAATGTGCCACAGATAAGAGAATATTTTACTATGGGACATCATTGAAATATTGACACAGCATATTTAATTCAGAGTTATGGAGCTACACAGAAACATTCCACTAGAGACAATGCAAATATGATTATAATTTTTAAGATTGATTTATTGAGTCTCAAATCAATTCACAGAGATCATGTTGGAGGAGATATTTCTTATAAAGATTTCAGTAAACTTTGTCATACAGTTTGGAATCGTAAACCGCATAATTTTGTTACAATTTTGAAAGAATGTGATATAAAGGAAGGAAAATATCGGGATTCACTGGACACGATTCTTTCCATTCAGTAGAGATTAATTCTTTGTACAGTCATGTTGTCTAAAACACATATAGGAGGAGGAGAGGAAGGAACATAGTAAATAACAAGAAGGAGAGTTTAATCGAAAAGAGAAGAAAATTGAGAAAAGTAATCAGCGACAAGCATAAAAGTTGTTAATTTGAAAGACGAGAGAGAGGAATACAATAGGAAAACTCTATCACCATTGATAGAACCTATAATTGAATTGGGAAAAACCAAATCTAGTTTTCACTCTAATCATGATTTTACACCTAAAAGGAAGAAGTAAAGAGGAACAAGAGAGTATGGAAATTGATGATAATGAGGATGATGATGAGGAAGATGAGCAGAGTAGAGTTAGAGAGTTCAACAGACAATTTTTTAAGCTCGACTAAATTTGAAAAACGTTTACTTGGTTCTAGTAAAAACGATGATGTGCTGTCACAATATCTATAAACGTTTCTGCGGAAAAATTGTGAATAATTCAATTAGTTATGGAATTTCATACAATTCTAAAGATGACTTGTATTATATGGAAATCAGCAAGTAATATCGATGATGGTTATATAGATATTGGTAAAGACAGATTTGAATAATCACGGTCTACTTGAGTTATTATTCAGTTCAAGACCGAATTAGAATCTTTATAATCAGAGAGATCTGGATAAGTAAAAAAAATCTTAACACTTACAGGCATACATTTAGACCGAAGAGGGTATGTTAAACGAAATCAGGGAATTAAATCGCAAATGATTCAGAAGTTATTTCCCAGTAAAAAAATTAGTAAAAAGAAGGGATGGGGTTATTGAAATTTGCAAAAAAATAATTCTCATGATAAATTTATCAATACTTGATAATTTGACGAATTAGTGGAAAGATAAAATTACTCTATTCCTCAAAAGCTTCTGGCAACACTGGACATGATATTGAGATTGCGTCTATAATTGAAGAGCTGAAAGAAGCAAAACTAATTGTTTAGTGTTACAATGACTCTGCATCGATTCGGTCGAATTGATACACCTAGTGTTGCACCTGCTGTTACTAATCTTACGTGTGATATTGACTCGATAACGCAGAAGATAATCAAATCGATAAATCAACAAGGAATCAGCGAAGCTGTGAAATTTTATTTAGATTCGCAAATAACCAAACTTGTTTCGGGAAATACAAAGAATATAGGAGTGAGCATAATGAAAGAGAACATATTCTAAGTACATTACAAAATTTTAGTGCTAATATTGATAAAGCTATGGAGAGAGAACTCTAACTTAGAATCTGCTCTAGGAGAAGTGAAAACTTTAACAGACAGCTTTTCATCCCAGTTGGTGAGTATTAACAACGATAAAGTGATAAAGCTTATTTAGATGAGAAATTAAAAGCCATATCAGATAAAATTAAGAATTTGGAGGTGCTGGACAGAAACTATCTCAATACTAAATTAAAACAGCTTAGTACAGAAATTTTACTAAAGTAAATGAAACACAGCCATCGCTAATTGATAAGCAATATTTAGAATCTACTTTGCAGAAATTGACTAGTTCTTCATTAACAAAGGAAGAGTTTGAAAAACGATTATCTGAAATGGCGAGTGGATAAAAGCTAATATTATGGACGGTATTGAACAATTCATTACAAAAGATGCCATTGCTATTCTGATTAATCAAATTGCAGAAAAGTATGCAACTAAAAATGATATTGGAGATTTATTAGAAAAATGAGATGGAAGTCGTTGTGAAAAGCATTCGTGATGAAATAGCTGAGGCAATTAAAAATTTGGAAGAGGGTACTATCATGAGACTGCAGTGTTCGGCTCCATTCATAGATTATCTTAATTTATTCATACACAGGATAGCACATGATATCGTGTCCAGATATGCTGGGGTTAGTTTTCATATGAACTGGATAGAAGCCAAACAACATAACCTTACAGAAAATCAGGTAGCCGAAATAATTACAGAAAAAAGGGGTTTGCACAGTACAAAGGGGTCGTATTGACCCCGAAAACATAAATCTCAAAAAGACTGGTAAGCGTTGTAACGCATAGCTGCAAAGTGAAGGATTCACTTCAATCTGTCAGCATAGCAAAAAGGATTCACTAGTACAATAGCAAAAAGGATTCATTTTTAATTTGTCACCAAGGGAATTTTTCCCTCTCAAAGGGATTTTTTTTCCCTCATCTAGCATTCACTTCAATCTGTCAGTATAGCATTAGATGTGGAATATGGATTCACTTTAATTTGACAGTAGAGAATTTTCCTCACAGGGAAATTATTTTTTTCCCTCACTGAGAGAGAGAGATCAATCTCCCTCTTCATCCCTCGTCCTCACTGTGGGAGGGGAAGATTAGATAAGATAAGATTAGATTAGATAAGATAGATAAGAGAGAGAGAGAGGGAGAGGGAGAGGGAGAGGGAGAGGGAGAGGGAGAGAGAGAGAGGGGAGAGAAATCTATTTTAGAACACCCCCCACCTATAAGTGTGGATATCAGCAATTGTATTCAGATCAGATAAATGCTTATGAGTAAAATTAACAGTTTGAAGATATAAATTGATGGTAGCTTAAGTATATTCAAGTCCACAAAAGCCTCCCTACACGAATCATTAAACCCAAGACCAGCCAGGTAGCAGATTGCTCTTTTTTAAAGCTTGAATACCCTTTGGAAGTGAATATTTGGACACCCACCCCACAATTCAATACCATACGCTGCATGGGAAACAAATAAGGCAAAATAAACCATTCTTGAAACGGATAGAGGTACTAATTTCACCATATTTCTTAATACAAATAAGCCTTTGCTTAATCTATTTATTAATTTTTCGACGTGCGAATCCCATGCAAGTTTTGAATCCACCGAGTAGATTAACAGAATCTGTATTTTCAACAGGATCACAGCTGATGTATAGCTTGGGCTCTATATGGCTATGTCTAAGGCTGAAATTTATTAGTCGACTTTTTCTCGAGTTTACTGAGAGGAAAAGTGAATTGAAATATTGAACTAAACTGTTTGATAACAGATTACATTTTTTCTCGAGTTCCTCTAAACTAAAATCGGAAAAAATTAAGGAGGTGTCATCTGCATATAATGTGAGTTTATTTTGTGGAACTGCTAAGGAAATATGGTGATTTCAATTGCAATACGTGATATTTCAATTGTGATATAAGGTGATTTCAATTGCGATACGTTGAATGTTGCCCCTGGCTCTGTTGAGGAGCATTATATCGATATTTTGAGTGACACAGGATTTGTGCCCTGTATTGACAAGATTACACGGCGGCCAGCGGAACCTGTATTGACCACTTTTTTGACAAGCTTCCGCGTTTCTTCAATGCATCTTCTGTTATTCTGCAGTCCTCGGTTACCGATCACTATGCTATTTGCTTGAATATATTATCGACAAAAACTCATAAGCCGCCTAATACAGATAGAGTCATTATTAAAACAGACTGGAAAAAGGTGAGGAACACACTTTCTAGTCACAATTAGAATAGAGTCATTGAACAAAACAACGTTGACAATGCAACAGATATTTTCATTGAATCTGTACAAAACATAATTGCCGAAAAATCACATGAAGTAATAGTTTCATCTAGAAATACTCAACTCAAACCATGGATAACTGCTGGACTAGTGAATTCTATTCGACATCGTGATAAACTCAGTAGAAAACTCAATAGACAACCATTTAACTATCTCCTTAGAAATGAGTTTACTCAATATAGAATATGCTACATTCAGCAATCAAGCGTGCCAAGTATAACTATTATAAAACAAGGTTGAAGAAGCGTGAAAATAGTGATAAAGAGGATGTTGAGTATGGGGTAGTCCAGGGAAGCACCCTTGGGCCACTGCTATTCCTAATCTATATCAACAATCTGTCAAAATTAGTAGTTGAAGGTGAGTTGTATCTGTTTGCTGATGACACAGCTCTAGCGTCTACTGGGAGCACTTGGGAGGAGGCCTACATGAGTGCTTCAATTGATTTGTCAAAAATAAAGAACTGGTTTGATCACAATAGCCTTACAGTAAATGTGGAAAAAACGAAGTTTATGCCAATAGTTACAAGAAATCAAGCTGATCCAGGCTCACTAATACTAACGATGCATTCTTGTAATAATCCCAGGTCTGCTGAATGTAATTGTAGTATGATTGAGCGCGTTGATCATTACAAATACCTGGGCGTTGTCTTGGATTCCAAGATGAGTTGGGTACAGCATATCCAGTGTGCTAAGAATAGGCTCAGAAAGCTGCTTCACGCATTTTCAGAGCTTAGTATTGTTCTGAGTGTGGATCAGTGCAAAGTAGTTTACTTTGCCTATGTCCAATCTATAATACTATTTGGAATTCTAGCTTGGGGAGGGGCTTCCTCCTCAGTCATTGAGCCTCTCGCAGTCACCCAAAGATCAATTATAAAAACAATTTTAAAGAGAGACTTTAGATACCCAACAATACAATTGTTTATCAAATTTCCCGTACTGAATGTTAGACAACTTTTTATTAAATCCTTGTTGATCCACATCAAAAAATACAAAACTGAACTTCTGGGAGAAACAGTTAACCATAGCTACTCAACTCGCCACAGATCCAATTACAGCTTTGAGATACCTCAGCTGACTCACGGCTCCGAATTGACAAATCCTTCATACCTGGCCCATATCTTGTACAGAAATGTGCCAGGGGTGATTAGGGAAGCAGAGGCATTTAGTTTGGTAGTGTTTAGGAAGAGGGTGGACAGGTGGCTGTACCAGATTGGTTGGGAAGCTTCAGAAGAACTACTCCAATCTCATTATGCTTGGTGACCAACATGACTTCAAGGTTTCCAGACAATTGATTGGTATTTATTTTATCATTGATATAACCGATTTGACTGTTTTGCCTTTCTGGTTTATGCTTTTTTTTCATTCTCTCTTCTGAGAATTTCTGGAATCCCTGCCACTGCGGTCTTCAAAAAAATATTGTTTTTCTTCTTCATTTATTCTTTTAATCAATCAAGGTATCAAGTATACTTATTCCTACATACATATTCCTACATACTCATTCTTAAATATACATCAGGACAATATATTATCTATTTTATAATCAGAATATTAATAATACATCCATATTATGAGTGTATTCTCTATTATTTACTTCTATGAGCAGATTAAGCTTACTATGTATAAAGTGGAACTCCCCCCCCTACACACAGATGGATAGTCTAGTAGGGGGATTCCAAAATATGTTGTATATTGTATTTCTTATTCGTGTATTATGTTTTTTTGGGAATAAACTGAATTGAATTGAATTGAAATATCATTTATATACAGAATGAAAGGGAGAGGTCCCAAGATAGAACCTTGAGGCACTCCTGATGTGATTTTAACTAGATTTGATGTCACTAATTCTTTATCACTAGGGATGGAAACATACTGATAACGATCGGTTAGGTATGACTCTACCAGTTTATTTTCTGTACCGCTTATCCCTAGACCAATCAACTTTTTCAAAAGTATCTTGTGGTTCATGCAGTCAAAAGCTTTGGAAAGATCAAGCATGACACCTGTTGTGTAGTTACCTCCTTCTAACTCATGTATCACACCTTCGAAAAATTCTATAAGTGCGGTACTGGTCGTCTTAGGTTTTACAAAACCATGTTGATGTAGAAATATAATATAATTTTCCTTCAAGTATGCTGCCAGTCGTATGAGGATTATTGCCTCAAATATTTTTGAGAGAGCTGTCAATATTGATATGGGTCTGTAGTTGTTTATGTCTAGTCTGTCCCCATCCTTGAAAAGTGGAAGAAATTTGGCTATTTTTAAAAGATCTGGAAAAGTTCCACATTCAAACATAGAGTTAATCATACAAACCAGTGGATGAAGTATTGCTCTCCTGCACTGCTTCAGAACCTTAAAAGAGACATCATCATAACCTACACTACATTTCGACTTGAGATTATTAATTATTTCCAATATTTCATCTTCATTTGTGGGATATAGAACAAATTTATTTGATGATGTCTCAGAACTATTGATTTCGAATTCTTCACCTGGGTTCCCATGGGACTCAATCAAGACAGTACCAACTCTTTTAGCAACGGATGCTGAAAGAAATTATATATTCTAAAATGGTAACGCGGTTCAGACATTTTATGTCTGAATGGGTTACCCAATTGCTATCATTGTATGTTCTACTAATAAGATAATCAGGGATTCTTAGTTGAAAAAAGAATTGTATGACTATTTTCATTTTATGATTATGAAGACAAAGCCCTTATAAATACCCTAATAAGGGCAAAGCACTCATATACTATACTCCAGCCGGCCCCTCCACGACAATACCAAGTCACAAAAAACTAACAATTTAAAAAAAAATCAACTGAAAAGAATAGAACAATGATCATTCGTTATTTCAAGGAAAGTTACTATTATGTTGAGTATAAAACCACATTTATTACTTGCAATGATGATTGAACGAAATGAGTACCTTTGTTGTTCAATTCAGTACAGTAATGTAAAAGAACTCCCAACTGAAGAGGTTGAGATAGACATGCTACAAAACATGGAAAATGTTTTCAATTTTGAAGGAAACTTGAACAGCATTTGAGTAATAGAACATTCATTTTCTTTATTTATTCATTTACTGTACAAAATACTTTAATTTAATTATGACATTGGAGGGAAAACTAGGCTTAGCCTGTACTATTTCTCTTCAAAAATTTTGATAAAAATGTAATGTTGTACAAAGGTTAAGGTTATGAAATCACACACCGCTTCGTCACTTGATCTTTGGTCCAGGAATAATGCTTTGAAAATGTTAGATTTTGAAGATTGACATAATACTTTACATGAATCACAAAAAATAAAAAACTTAAGAAATATTGTACATATTTAACTCATTATTTTCAAATTATGTATGCTGTAGTGGATTCAATTCTAGAGATTTTTAGAGATTTCTAGATATTTAGCTTTTTTTAATGTATTAAATTGAAAAGTGTGAAAGTCACAGATTTATTTTATTTATTTATTTATTTATTTATCTATTTATTTATTTATTTATTCATTCATTATTTTATTTATTTATCTATTTATTTATTTATATTTATTTATTTATTATTATTTATTTATTTTATTTATTATTTATTTATTTATTTATTTATTCATTTATTTTATTTATTCATTTATTTTATTTATTCATTATTTATTTATTTATTTATTATTTATTTATTTATTTATTTATTTATTTATTTATTCATTATTCATTCATTCATTCTTCATTCATTCATTCATTATTCATTCATTCATTCCTTCATTCATTCATTCATTCATTATTTATTTATTTATTCATTTATTTTATTTATTCATTTATTTTATTTATTCATTTATTTTATTTATTCATTTATTTTATTTATTCATTTATTTTATTTATTATTTATTTATTCATTTATTTTATTTATTTCTTTATTTATTTATTTATTTATTTATTTATTTATTATTTATTTATTTTTTATTTATTTATTTATTTATTTATTTATTTATTATTTATTTATTTTTTATTTATTTATTTTTTATTTATTTATTTATTATTTTTTATTTATTTATTTATTTATGTATTTATTTATTTATTTTTTATTTATTTATTTATTTATTTATTTATTTATTTATTTAGTTATTTATTTCACTGCATGCAATATTATATATAAGGTGTGTACTGCGCCAAATGTAAGCCATTATCAGTTTTACCTTTGAACAGGAATCATGTCCTATTCTTTGTGTTCTGATATTTTGGACAAGCCACAAACTCGCTCTATTGGTATCCAGTGTGATCTTGATTCTGATATTTTGGACAAAGCTCAAACTCAGTCGTCGGTACTTTACGATA